>NC_081765.1:5489888-5614888 GCF_963082965.1 Carassius carassius
CCCAAAACCTTCAAACTGGCTGTTATTAAGCCTCTCATCAAAAAACCACAACTTGACCCCAAAGAACTAGTTAATTATAGACCAATCTCGAATCTCCCTTTTCTGTCCAAGATACTAGAAAAGGTGGTATCCTCACAATTATATTCCTTCTTAGAGAAAAATGGTATATGTGAGGATTTCCAGTCAGGTTTTAGACCGTATCATAGTACTGAGACTGCTCTCCTTAGAGTTACAAATGATCTGCTCTTATCATCTGATCGTGGGTGTGTCTCTCTATTAGTTTTATTGGATCTTAGTGCTGCGTTTGACACAATTGACCACAACATTCTTTTGCATAGACTTGAACACTTTGTTGGCATCAGTGGAAGTGCATTAGCATGGTTTAAATCGTACTTATATGACCGCCATCAGTTCGTAGCAGTGAATGAAGATGTATCCTATCGATCACAAGTGCAGTATGGAGTACCTCAAGGCTCAGTACTAGGGCCGCTACTCTTCACGCTTTATATGTTACCCTTGGGAGATATCATCAGGAAACATGGTGTTAGCTTTCACTGTTATGCTGATGATACTCAGCTCTATATTTCTTCACAGCCCGGTGAAACACACCAATCTGAAAAACTAATGGATTGCATAGTCGATATAAAAAACTGGATGACGAGTAATTTCTTACTGCTAAATTCTGAAAAAACAGAGGTGTTAATTTTAGGACCTAAAAACTCTGCTTGTAATAACCTAGAACACTGTCTAAGGCTTGATGGTTGCTCTGTCAATTCTTCGTCATCAGTTAGGAACCTAGGTGTGCTATTTGATCGCAATCTTTCCTTAGAAAGCCACGTTTCTAGCATTTGTAAAACTGCATTTTTCCATCTCAAAAATATATCTAAATTACGGCCTATGCTCTCAATGTCAAATGCAGAAATGTTAATCCATGCATTTATGACCTCAAGGTTAGATTATTGTAATGCTTTATTGGGTGGTTGTTCTGCACGCTTAGTAAACAAACTACAGCTAGTCCAAAATGCAGCAGCAAGAGTTCTTACTAGAACCAGGAAGTATGACCATATTAGCCCGGTCCTGTCAACACTGCACTGGCTCCCTATCAAGCATCGTATAGATTTTAAAATATTGCTTATTACTTATAAAGCCCTGAATGGTTTTGCACCTCAGTATTTGAATGAGCTCCTTTTACATTATAATCCTCTACGTCCGCTACGTTCTCAAAACTCAGGCAATTTGATAATACCTAGAATATCAAAATCAACTGCGGGCGGCAGATCCTTTTCCTATTTGGTGCCTAAACTCTGGAATAACCTACCTAACATTGTTCGGGAGGCAGACACACTCTTGCAGTTTAAATCTAGATTAAAGACCCATCTCTTTAACCTGGCATACACATAACGTACTAAGATGCTTTTAATATCCAAATCCGTTAAAGGATTTTTAGGCTGCATTAATTAGGTAAACCGGAACCGGAAACACTTCCCATAACACCCTATGTACTTGCTACATCATAAGAAGAATGGCATCTACGCTAATATTTGTCTGTTTCTCTCTTGTTCCGAGGTCACCGTGGCCACCAGATCCAGTCTGTGTCCAGATCAGAAGGTCACTGCAGTCACCCGGATCCAGTACGTATCCAGACCAGATGGTGGATCAGCACCTAGAAAGGACCTCTACATCCCTGAAAGACAGCGGAGACCAGGACAACTAGAGTCCCAGATACAGATCCCCTGTAAAGACCTTGTCTCAGAGGACCACCAGGACAAGACCACAGGAAACAGATGATTCTTCTGCACAATCTGACTTTGCTGCAGCCTGGAATTGAACTACTGGTTTCATCTGGTCAGAGGAGAACTGGCCCCCCAACTGATCCTGGTTTCTCCCAAGGTTATTTTCTCCATTCTGTCACCGATGGAGTTTCGGTTCCTTGCCGCCGTCGCCTCTGGCTTGCTTAGTTGGGTACACTTCATCTACAGCGATATCGTTGACTTGATTGCAAATAAATGCACAGACACTATTTAACTGAACAGAGATGACATAACTGAATCCAATGATGAACTGCCTTTAACAATCATTTTTGCATTATTGACACTGTTTTCCTAATGAATGTTGTTCGGTTGCTTTGACGCAATGTATTTTGTTTAAAGCGCTATATAAATAAAAGGTGACAAATATTATTTGACATGAAGGGTTGAATCTGGTCTGATCTAAGTTTTGCGCGTTTCAAGGTAACTTGTGAATGATTAATCCATTTTGTGTATTGACTTTTGGTTGAAATTTTAATTTTAATTTGTGTTTTTGAAACCAAATGGTTTAAATACAGTAAAGCAGAAAATAGAGTCTTAAAATCGAAACCAACTTTATTAGTCTACAATAAATAGGCGTACTTAAATTAGAGCAGTTAAGAGTTACAAACCAAAATCTAATATTTCACAAAGAATTAAGAGGGATTATCAGCTAAATTCTTTTCATTGAAGTGTATTTTTCATTTGTTTTTTGAATTTGTCAATTTCCGTTTTCAAACAGAACTTAATGTTGACTGTATTTTATTTTGTTTCATGTGATTCATCTTTCCAACATTTTTTTATTGTTCACTGTTCATTACATCAATTCTTTAATCATTTACAAAAAATAAAAATAAAAATTACTACAGGGAATAGAAAAAATAGATTTGTGCTCTTTGCCTCCAGCAGACTTTGCATCTTCTGATTGGCCCATTGACCTAATTCAGTGTGTTGGACTAAAGTTTAGCTACTTAGTGTAGCACTGAGTCAAGCAGGTGTTACATGTCTATGCTGTCCTGCCTGCTCCATAAAACCTCCATATTCAGGGGATGGCAGAGAGCAAATCTGGTGGTGTCACAACAACATCTTGTCTCAGTTGGTGGATGGTGTGGAACAGGCAAGGAACATTAAACAACTTTCCGACAGCGCAACTTTATCCATTTCGTCAGGACAGGAGACAGCACTGCAGCAGGACGGAGAAGCAGAGGGGTCCTGGCCTCCTGGCCTCCTGGCAGATGAATGAGGGCAGACCTGAAGAAGCAGCCCAAATTCCCCAATGAGATAGGACACACTTGTCATCTGGTCAAAAGGTGCCAAGCAGGTGGTGCTCATTGGTTACACTGAGAAGCACAACAGTACACTGAGAAGAGAGGATGGAGGAGTCACATAAGTGCAAGCTCAAATCCACGAGAGCCAGAAAAAAACAGATGGAGGGCCAGGAATCTACAACCCGAATTCCGGAAAAGTTGGGACGTTTTTTAAATTTTAATAAAATGAAAACTAAAAGACTTTCAAATCACATGAGCCAATATTTTATTCACAATAGAACATAGATAACATCGCAAATGTTTAAACTGAGAAAGTTTACAATTTTATGCACAAAATTAGCTCATTTCAATTTTGATTTCTGCTACAGGTCTCAAAATAGTTGGGACGGGGCATGTTTACCATGGTGTAGCATCTCCTTTTCTTTTCAAAACAGTTTGAAGACATCTGGGCATTGAGGCTATGAGTTGCTGGAGTTTTGCTGTTGGAATTTGGTCCCATTCTTGCCTTATATAGATTTCCAGCTGCTGAAGAGTTCGTGGTCGTCTTTGACGTATTTTTCGTTTAATGATGCGCCAAATGTTCTCTATAGGTGAAAGATCTGGACTGCAGGCAGGCCAGGTTAGCACCCGGACTCTTCTACGAAGAAGCCATGCTTTTGTTATAGCTGCAGTATGTGGTTTTGCATTGTCCTGCTGAAATAATGTTGAGCATATGTTGCTCTAAAACCTTTATATACCTTTCAGCATTCTCAGAGCCTTCCAAAACATGCAAGCTGCCCATACCATATGCACTTATGCACCCCCATACCATCAGAGATGCTGGCTTTTGAACTGAACGCTGATAACATGCTGGAAGGTCTCCCTCCTCTTTAGCCCGGAGGACACGGCGTCCGTGATTTCCAACAAGAATGTCAAATTTGGACTCGTCTGACCATGAAACACTATTCCACTTTGAATTAGTCCATTTTAAATGAGCCTTGGCCCACAGGACACGACGGCGCTTCTGGACCATGTTCACATATGGCTTCCTTTTTGCATGATAGAGCTTTAGTTGGCATCTGCTGATGGCACGGCGGATTGTGTTTACCGACAGTGGTTTCTGAAAGTATTCCTGGGCCCATTTAGTAATGTCATTGACACAATCATGCCGATGAGTGATGCAGTGTCGTCTGAGAGCCCGAAGACCACGGGCATCCAATAAAGGTCTCCGGCCTTGTCCCTTACGCACAGAGATTTCTCCAGTTTCTCTGAATCTTTTGATGATGTTATGCACTGTAGATGATGAGATTTGCAAAGCCTTTGCAATTTGACGTTGAGGAACATTGTTTTTAAAGTTTTCCACAATTTTTTTACGCAGTCTTTCACAGATTGGAGAGCCTCTGCCCATCTTTACTTCTGAGAGACTCTGCTTCTCTAAGACAAATATTTTATAGCTAATCATGTTACAGACCTGATATCAATTAACTTAATTAATCACTAGATGTTCTCCCAGCTGAATCTTTTCAAAACTGCTTGCTTTTTTAGCCATTTGTTGCCCCCGTGCCAACTTTTTTGAGACCTGTAGCAGGCATTACATTTTAAATGAGCTAATTAAGTGGATAAAAGTGTAAAATTTCTCAGTTTAAGCATTTGCTACGTTATCTATGTTCTATTGTGAATAAAATATTGGCTCATGTGATTTGAAATTCCTTTAGTTTTCATTTTATTAAAATTTAAAAAACGTCCCAACTTTTCCGGAATTCGGGTTGTACCAGTAGAGGTCGGCTGAAGAGGTTTTGCTGGACAGTCACTCTGAAGAACACTTGGTAGGCAACATCACTGAACAGGCAGAAACAGAATCTCATTGGATCTGGATACAGCAGGAGGTGTGGTGGCAGAGCCAACCTGTTGAAGGACTAACAATGGCATAGAGTTGGTGGTGGTCAGGATTCAGGATTCAGGATCTGCTGTTGTGCCCTCCTGAGGTGTGGTGGGCTTAAATCGACGAAACACCAAGGAAGGGGATTGCCCTTATAACTGGCTGTAGCGACCAAACTCTTGTACAATTGAGAGATGTAACCAAGCCCTGACCTGGCCCAGGGAGAAAAACAGTGCTTGAAAGGAGGAGAGAAGGAGAGGAGAGAGCGATGCCTTGCTCACAGAAGGTGCTGGGCAAAGTACCCGTAAAGGTGGGCCATCATACTTTGCATATATATCTGCTAAATGTCCCTTATGAAAAATAAGTAGCATGCTTGAAAAGAGTACTTTTACTGAATTATCATACGGCGCTGTTGAATGCTTTAATCTGATTGGCTGATGAGCGTTCTAAGGTGTGCACTTATTTTCAAACGCATCGATAAAGTAGTTCCAGGCATGTCTTGACTGCATTACATACAGCAAAATAAATCAAACCCACAATGACTCTAAGCAAATAAATATAGTAAACAACAGGTGGAAACAACAGATTATTTCCATGTTTTGTCACACAAAATAATGTTTTAGTATGTATGGAACATACAGTACTCTACTACCTTGGATGTTCATTATTTTCTAATAATTCAATGGCCCATCGTTAATTATTCCTTACATAATGTACACTTCTGACCCACTTAGGACTTCTAATATACTCTCTTTAAGAACATTTACTGTAAGTGGCCTTTTTTTCGTTAATATTATCTGCAGTTTTTTTTAAATATACTGTATACTACTAATATTTTAAGTACACTGCAAGTGCACTTTCTATACAGTTAAGCGCACTTCTTTTTCACAAGTGTTACTTTTTCATACAACAGTGCAGCTGACAGACAGAGTCATATTTTTGCATTCAAATGTACGTGTGAACATTATTTTTTGAAAATAAGGGAAGGTTTGGCACATGCATCTTCAACATCTGTTTTACAGGAGGTGCTGGTGATCAGCCCATCCTACAGGCAAAATTCAGAGTACAGGGCTGCCATGTGCCTGGGACCTGGCTATATAAAAATGAATAAATCACAATTTCTGATGTTAAAGCACTTAGCACATCATCTACATGGGAAACAAGAGGCATGCTGCAACAACTTTGATTATGTTCTTTGAACGGAAATAATATTTACATGTAAATATTTGTATCTTTCTTTATACATTTATTCACCATTATTGTAGATTTTTAAAATTAACTTTTGTGTGTGTGTGTGTGTGTTAAAGAAAAAACCCTTCACGATGCAGTGCTTCTATGTATATTTGTACATTGCTGGTGATACTAGACAATAATATTTTTTTTTTTTTTTTTATGAACTGTCCCTTTCAAGTTTTCACTTTCTCAGTATTGAAACAGTGCCAGTTTCTGTTTCATAATTTCAACACCTTGTTCTGTTTGCATTGCATCAGAAGAGGATGCTGTTTCTGGATTTGCATTACCTGATTTGGATGCCGCTTCAGAATTAGGAATCCTGCCTAATTGTGAGAAATCTGAGGATGGAGCCACTTACCCACAGGACTCTGAAGAGAGATTGCAGAGACAAAAACACAATGTCCAGATGTGTGAAGTAACGGTCTTTTGATTTAACTAGACATTTGATGTGCTGGATCCCTCTTGATTCACGGTATTCTGTATTCATTTTATTTAATTATGTGTGGTTTATGACAACCAGTATCTACAGAGCTAATTAATCAGTGCATTAATCAGTGCCTTCATTGAATGGCTGAAATGTGTGTGTGTGTGTGTGTGTGTGTGTGTGTGTGTGTGTGTGTGTGTGTGTGTGTGTGTGTGTGCTCTTGTTTTTGTGACATATCAGGACACAACTCTGTATAATGACATGGGTATGACACAGGTATTACAAGGAGAGGGTGACTTATGAAGACATAACCCATGTCCCCATTTTTCAAAATGCTTATAAATCATACAGAATGAGTTTTTTTGAGAAAGTAAAAATGCACAAAGTTTCCTGTGAGGGTTAGGGTTGGGTGTAGGGTTGGTGAAGGGCCATATAATATACAGTTTGTACAATATTAAAACCATTACGCCTATGGGATGAACCCACTTTTCACAAAAACAAACATTAAGCAATATAAAGTTGTTGTTACCATTTTCTTTTAAAGTTTTATTTCCCAGCTGGCCCACTATACAATATGGCCATTATTTGCCTATTAAAAGACAAGCTTTAAGACAAAACTGTTCGTTCAGACTCAATTTAGAAAGTTGGGAAAGCAGTTGGACAAGTTTTTAAAATGTTAACTTCCTTAACTTAAATTGAAACATTTTTAGAATGGTCAAAGATCTTTACATTGTATAGGCATGACATTTATGCATGGCTCTCTGTGCTGGAAGGAGGAGCTTTCCATGCTCACCTCAGGTTATGTTATGGTGTGTATCTTGGCAATTGCCTGTATCTGTAGTGCATTTGTCAGAGACAGGACTGTGCCAAAGAGCAGCATGGGCAAGCAGATCTTCTGTCTAACATAATCAGGCAATTAAAGCCCTCTCTCCTCCCATCTCCCCCGCTCAAGTGTTGGCATATCTCTTCTTTATGGTTTCAGGTAGCTGACCTTCCCCCTTCTAGTGAAGTAAACGTAGGCAATCAACCGAAACGATTTCTGAGCTTAAATTTGACCTTGACTCTGTTGAAACTGCTTACTGAAAGAGGAGAAAAACAGGACTGGATGTTTGTACCGCCACGGTTTCTACAAATATGCTTCCTTCCTGTGGTTAGTTTGATGTGTGAGAAATGAAAATTTATAAGACACTTAAAATCAAATGAAACAGCATTCATAACACAAGTGAAACAGAATATTCACAAAATAGTAATTTCTGCATTTTCAACCATTAGGAATTGACTGGTTAAAGGAGAGGAGTTAAAAACAAAAGAAATTGGCAGTGGCCACAGATCCAATATAATTGACTGTTATGATTTTTAAAGATTATCATCATTGAAAAAATGAGAGCAAAGGTGAAGAGGCAGGAAATAAAGAAAGGTGTTATAATATTCTTTTGGGATTGTGTTATATTGTATCACGCTGAGCACACATTTACTCAAAACAGTTTTCCTGTCCCGCTCTGTTTTTGCATTCAAAAGGAGCATTTGTGTCAAAGAGTGCCTCGTCTGCCGCTCTGCTCTATGACCTCACTTCCTCCTCCTGCAAATCTAACACATGCACTCACAATCTCTGCAGATGATCATCCATCTCATTAGACTAAATTAAATTCATCCATAAAGTTGAAGACATGCTATAATAGTATTATTGCTCTAAACTGTTAAAAGTAAAAAATGCGTTGGCATGAGTGAGTGCGACTGCATCCTCTGTGCCTGTGCAATCTTCAGTCAGCCGCTCTCTTCAGAGGCAGAACCCTGCCGAGAGACATTAAAGAGATAAATTGCTGACTTCCCTTTAGTGACAGATTCCTCATGTGTCTCTGCTTTCTTCCATTGATCAGAGTTTATTGTGTTTGTGTTTTGGGGTTATTAGGCTTCATTAATACAAGACTCTTATATGAAGTTATACCACAGAGGAATCTCCCTGAGTGCACATATTTCTCATTTTAAATTAATAAATGAGATTTGGTCATTGAAATAAAATATATATTATTGTGTTCCACTGTGAAAAATATATGCACTTATAGTGCATTTCAAATCTTTAAATTATATATATATATATATATATATATATATATATATATACATATATATATATATACACACACACACACACACACACACACACACATATATATATATATATATACACACACACACACACACACACACACACATATATATATATATATATATATATATATATATATATATATATATATATATACTATGTTTCTTAACACAGGCAACTACCCTCTTTGTAATGATGTCATATTAAAAGTTTTACTTAAAAGTACATTTTAAATGATTATGTTTTAATGATCTTTATTGTGCTTTAAATAAGCAATTTATAATTACTTCTTTATTAATTATGATGTGTTGACTAACATGTAAAGTACTCAACTATAATTTTAACTGTAACGTGTTATTCAAAATAACATTTAAAGTTAATACATTTTTAAATAAATGTAGTAAATTGCAACATCATCATTACATATATATTTGAATAGATAACTTACAAGTTTCAGTAGAAAGACATTAAAGTATATTTAGCAAAAATGCTTGTCTATTAATAAAGTAAGTCTTAATTTTAGCTACTGTATTTGTATTGATATAAACTTAAACAGCCATACAGTTTAATTGTAAATCAAACTGAACATGAAATCAAGCATCTGGAAACATTACATTGTTTGCATGTTAAGTATATTCTTTTAATTAAAGTCTATTATTTCCATAATAAGCACTGTTTTTGAATGCACTTCTTTTAGTACTTTGGATCAAGATAACATATTGAATTGATGGGTCAAACGGCCATGATTATAAAGTTTTTGCTCTGAATATGATGTTAATGTTTAAATATGAGGAAACTACTGGCTGAAGATGGACGTTTGAGACGTGTCACTGGTCTATGGCTCATGTTTTGCTCATAGCTCATGTGTAAGACAGTTTTGGGCTATAGAGAAGATTACAGGTGCACCTGTGTGATGAGTTTCCTAAAGTTTTAGTACGGTTACCTGACTGACCCCAAAAACACAGTGGTTGCAATCTGCAGACACACACATGGATCCTCTAGATGTCCTCCATTAGTGAGCTTCAGTGTTGTCTAATTAGGCCAAATTTTACTCATTTACCTATTTTGACCCATGCAGCTTACTAGGTTTTGGAACAGAGTTGTGTCTGAATGAAACTCAGTGTCTAAACTAATTAGATGGGTCCGGTCTGGATACAAATTAATGTCAGTTGTACATGACCATGCAATATACATAAAGCCTCTGAAAGATTCAAATGAGACTATTGCGACTGGTACTGGCTATGTTTTTGTAGTGAAAAGAGCTCAGGGCTGATTTGATGGTGATCAAATTAATTGCATTGGGTTTATAGTTATTGGGTCATTTGTTTAAAGATTTTCTTCCACAAAAAGATAGATATTACCTGGAATCTTGGGCCATTAAATGTTTGTGCTCTAGATGAGATTTCAATTCCAAATGCATTTCCTTTGCCAAATAGCCCTGTGGAAAGAAGCTACAAAAACAGGAAGTGACCCAGACATCCTCAGTTTCCATGTTTATGTGCTCCTTTTAAGACCTACTGTGTTTTACTTGGAGAGAGGGCATTTATGCAGTGCATAACTATCTGTTCCCTCCTAAAGTCATTTGCAATACATAAATTTATGTCTATTGGCTAATAAAGGTTGTCCTTTCATTTCTGCATATAGCAGAGATTTGCTGGAAGCATGTATCTCTGACCAATGCACACACAGTTTATGCACAAAGCACATATATATCCACAGGAAGTCATATGTGTCCTGTGCTGGCAAAATGAGTCACAATAAGCACATTTTTTATTTTTTACAATCTACAGTCTTCAAAATGATGTATGATTTGCTGGAATTGGAAAAAAAATTACTGAGTTACACCTATCTGATTCCAATAGAGTTTTCGGAATGTTCCAAAGCAAAATCATCTCACAACGTTGCATCCTTTCCTCCACATCTTTTCTTACTAATGATTACTATATTAATAATCACAATATAGCTATATAAAAATGAGAACAAAGATGCTAATAAACATTACAATACATTACTTTTTTCATCTTACATTTAAACAGAAGCATTCAAATAAGAGAAACCTATAATGCTGGGGTGTTTCAACCCAACTTTGGGTCAAATATTGACCAACCTAACTGTTGGGTCACAGTTTTCAATTAAATTTTAACCCAAAAAATATTTAACCCAGCATCTTTTTAGAGTGTAATCTAATGTAAAAATCAATTTAGTGTATTCATCACAAATAAACTGATTATTAAAACTACAAAAGCAGTTCAATAAAGAGCACTCAAGACATTAATTTCACAGTGAAAAGGGTCAGGAAATGGTTGAGCTGTAAAATCAATGTTATCTGTGTCATGATTACATTAATCTATTTTTATTGATCTAAACATTTTTATGGTCTACAGGACGAGAGTCATAGGTTGTGGTATGAGCAGACAAACTTCATGAATGGCCTTCTTGGCCAGAACAGGACAAGCAGAGAGTTCACAGATGGTCTCCTTGGCCAGAACAAAACAGGCAGTGTGTTCATAGATGGCCTCCTTGGCCAGAAAGGAACAGGCAGAGAGTTCATAAGTGGATACCACTGACACCTTTGGAGGTTCTGCAGTGGATGCCACCACCTCTGGAGGTTCTACAGCCGTACCATCAGGTAACAGGGAAAGTTCATGAACATTCTCCTTAACAAGACAGGCACAGGGTTCAGCAATGGTTCCTTCAACCATGACATGACAGGCTGAAGGTGCATTGCTGTGCGCAACCACCACGCAAGGAGCTGAAGCGAGCACCACCACCTTGGGAGGTTCTGCAGCATGGGCTGCCACCTCTGGAGAAGCCGCAGCAGGCGCCATCGCCTCTGGGAACACAGCAGTGTGCGCCACTACCTCGGAAGGATCTGCAGCATCAGCCGCCACCTCTGGAGAAATCACAGTGGCCCCCGCCCTTTCTACAGTTTCAGTGGTGGTGTTTGCAGCCCAAATACACCATGAAGTGATCCCCATAGTGGGAATTTATACAGACAGCGGAATTAGTTCAGGAACTGGAGGGCTTGAGAACACTGGTTAAGGGATACCAGCTGCACGTGCCAACATCAGTGGTGGATCCTCCACGCTGGATGCCAGTCTGTGATAACAGTCATGGGTGCAACAGACAGGAAGTGACAGGACTCAACAGCTGTGCAGTGATGTGACTCTGGATGATCATCTGTGATGTGACGTGACTCTGAATGATCAGCTTTGAGGTGACGTGACATTAAATGAAGCATGTCCTCCTGGTTATCAATACTTGGAGAAAGCCCGCCACTCGGGTCACGGTGGTGGCCTAGCAGTACTACATCGCAGTGACTTAAAGGAGTCATACCCTCGTATTACCTTGGATACCTACTGCTGTATTAAAGTCTTTCAGGCCCTTCTAAAAAAGAAAAGTGGAAAAAAATAAACACAGAGCTCCTCAGACCCTTATTTCTGTAGGCATTATTGTCTCGCGAGATCTGATGCGATATTTTGGCTGTCGTGGACGGTCATTATAATAATGCAAATGAGGGGCGCGTTGATTGGTTGCAGGAAGGGGGGGGGGGTTGACAACACAGGTAACGCTTTAGCATATCATTACAAACTGACATCATGGCGCAAGTTGTGAATGAGCGCGACCGGCTTCCCGGCCAGTGTATAAGTATGAGGCGCCGTTTAGGGCTTAAATCAAACTTCATTCATGCACACATATGAAACACGCTTGCATATATACTAAGTGGTCACACATACATGTATATGAACTCACGCACATAACGTTACTCATATGAGACACGAGCACAGCACACACACACAAATATAAGACGAGCACAGCACACACACACAAACTAGACGGCGCCTCATATATAAGCGTTAGGCAACAAATAAACAATAACCGAATTCATGATGATCTCAGTCATTTGTTTTTTGCAAAGTACGTTAGCAGCCATTCCCCATACCTCGAAGCTAATACTCCTGCCAGTGTTGTGCCTGAACGCATTCATTGAACGATAGTTCATGAACTCGTTCATATTTTGGGCGAACATGAACTGAACGTACCGCATTACTGCCTAATGAACGTTACTGTGAAGTCGTTCATTCTGGTATCTGTGAACGCCACGCTCTCTCAGTTTAACTTCGTTCAGTAGGATGCCAGATTTCTATAAAGCCTTCTAGGCGAAAACACACCTAAAACACACCGTAAACCGGCCTTAATATGTAGCGGAAAAAACACCCAATCTGGCAACACCAGACTCTCTTGTTCAAACGCGTTCATCAAAATAAACAAATCTTTTTTCGAGTCATTTCGTTCACGTAAGGGGCTTTAAATGTTACTATTAACTGGCAAATTCCCCGAACACATCTTGATCATATTCTGAATTAAGAAATCATTATAATGCAGTCAAAAGTCCGTTTTTGCAGTCAGTTTACAGGGAACATAAATAATTACTTCACCACGAGTCTTTCGTTTATTTGTCTAATGACAGACGCAATAGCATACAATAGCCGCATTAGCAGTTAGATGCTGTTTGTTACACACAGTAGAGCAATAAAAACACAGTCTTACCGTTTCAATTGCAGGCAATTTTGTTGGAATGGCGCTTTTCCCGAGCTTCGATGCCAACTTCGCCTGATATTGCCCCAAATTTGTGAAGGATTTCGGCGTACAATGTTTAGCACAAACACGTAACGATAAGCCAGTGGGAGGGGTTGAAGGAACCGCGTCATTAAAAATGAATTTAATCCACTGGTCTCTGATAGGTAGGTCCGTTCTTGGTAGAGAAAACACATTTACATGTTGATTCTGGCAGTCAACCACAGAGCAACTCACGTGTGCACTAGTTCCAGCGTCTTTCTCGACTGAATATGAGGGGGAGAGGGGAAGGGCGAGCTTCCTGCTGCGGTGTCCATATATGATATATCCTGCCCCGTCTTGACGTCAAGACGGGGAAGAAATCAAAATCTCGTATTTGAGTGCGCGTGCACGTGGGCTATTTTACAAACCCTGAGGTAAACAAACGCTTCACTTTTAAATATCGGCTTCCCGGCCAGTGTATAATCGTTAGGCAATCATAACATACATTGATTCTCGTGGAAAAGTGCAAATTGTGGGTCATGACTCCTTTAAAACTCACCCCGCTGTCAAAAACTGGACTTACTGTTCACAAAATAGCCTATCAAGAACATCAAAAGGCCTACTCAATGTCACTAAAAAAAGCACGGACACAGTTTTACATGTTAGTAAAAACTAACATGCTAAAAACTCCAAGCAGCTTTTCTCCACAATAAATCATCTCATCAAGCCACAAACTACTTCACACAATGACACATCAGAAGAGAAAAGCAACAGCTTCATCACCTTCTTCAGGAAAAAAGTTGAGACCATCCGCTTTATCCTTTCCAGCATCCCTGCTCTGTCTGTCCCCACTGCCGACCCACAGCCTGGGACCTTCCAGCCTCTCTGTTGTTTTCCTGAAATCTCTAAGCAACAAGTTGAGGACATCATCCGCAGGATGAAACTTCCACCTGTACGCTGGACCCTTTTCCTACAGCTTTGGTGAAAACACACATCAGCTCTCTTAGTCCCTTAATAACCAAAGTCATCAACCATTCTCTACACACTGGTCATGTTCCATCTGCTCTTAAAACTGCTGTCATCAAACCCCTTCTAAAAAACCCCACTTCAGACCCTGAAGTTCTTGCAAACTACAGGCCTATTTCCAACCTTCCATTCTTGTCCAAAGATCTAGAAAAAGTTGATGCTGCCCATCTTCAGGATCATCTAAATTCAAACTCCCTTTTTAAAAAATTTCAGTCCGGTTTTCGTTCCGCTCACAGTTCTGAAACAGCCCTGATCAGGGTCACAAATGACCTGTTAATGGCAGCTGATACCGGCACACCATCGCTCCTCATCCTACTGGATCTATCTGCAGCTTTTGACACGGTTGATCACAATATCCTCCTTCAGCGCCTCCATCATTCTATCCGACTCTCTGACACTGCTTTGAGCTGGTTCCAGTCCTACCTGTCTGGAAGAACAGAGTATGTTTCCTTGGGAGGTGTAAAGTCTCAGACGCATACAGTCACTTGTGGTGTCCCTCAAGGGTCGGTTCTCGGCTTGATTCTGTTCACCATCTATACTCTTCCCCTTGGCCACATAATCAACAGGCATGGAATTTCATTTCATTGCTATGCCGATGACACTCAGCTATATATAAAAACCAACCTCACTTCATCTACAGCCACTCTGTCATCTCTGAGCGCCTGTCTTGAGGAGATTGAGGCATGGATGAAGGCAAACTTCCTACAGCTAAATAGCTCCAAAACAGAAGCTATTTTAGTTGGTACACCACACCAGGTCCAGTCATCACCTATAACGCACATCACCTTCTCTGGTCAAAACATTCCACTATCATCGACAGACACCAACCTGGGAGTAAGCTTTGATGCTCAACTCACATTTGATGCCCACATACAACATCTGTGTAAGATCTCCTTCTATCATCTCAGGAACATTGCTAAACTCCATCCCACACTTGGTCTGTCAGATGCTGAAAAACGTGTCCATGCTTTTGCATCCTCCAGGCAGGACTATAGCAATGCTCTCCTTTTTGGGATTCCTAGCAAAAGTCTACAAAAATTACAATACATTCAGAACAGTGCTGCCAGGATCCTAATGAGGATAAGAAAATATGACCATATCACACCCATCCTTCACTCACTCCACTGGCTCCCTGTCTCATACAGGATTAACTATAAAATCATCTTACTTACCCATCAATGCATCCACGGAAATGCACCCCCCTACTTAAAGGAACTACTCGCAACACAAAACTCTTCACGCAACCTCCACTCTGGAAACAAAGCCCTTCTTCAACCACCCAGAACTAAGCTCCGCACTATGGGGGATCGAGCCTTCTGCTCAGCCGCGCCGCGTCTTTGGAATTCCCTTCCAGAAAACCTAAGGGCTCCTCAAGCCATAGACTCTTTTAAGAAAGAACTAAAAACCTTTCTTTTTAAACAAGCATTTTTTACTTTTTGCTAACTTTTTAAGTGTTCTTTCCGGTTTTTAATTTTGTTTATGTGTAGCACTTTGGGATTGTTTTAAACTATGAAAAGTGCTTTACAAATAAAATATATTATTATTATTATTATTATTATTATTACGGTACCCTGGAAAAACAGCTGTGACATGACGTGACATGACTCTGGACGAACAGCTGTGACTTGACTCGTGAAGATCAGCCGTGACTTGATTTGACTCGTGAAGATCAACCGTGACTTGACTTGACTGGTGAAGATCAACAGTGACTTGACTTGTGAAGATCAGACATGACTTGACTCATGAAGATCAACTGTGAATTGACTCTTGAAGATCAGTGGTGACTTGAACATAAAATCTTGCTTTTAGTCTCTAGCTATGCTTCTGCTATTAGTCATGTCTGCTTTTAGTCTCTAGCTTTTAGCTTCTGCTATTAGTCATGCCAGCTTTTAGCTTTGCTTCTTAGCTTTAGCTTTTAGCCTTGCTTCTTTGCTTTAGCTTTTAGCCATGCTGTTTGTCATCACTGTTCTTTGAGCGCGGTTCCAGCGTGCTTCAGCCTGCATGCCTGCTGCTACTTAGCCACGATGAGAAGAAACACCACCTATAGTCTCGTCAAACTTTACTTCTTTTCTTTTCCGTTTGAGAGTTTCGTTTTCTGAGTTAAGTTTTGTAACGTCGAGTTCAACTTCAGCCAGCTACACACAACTCTCTGCATCTTCAGCCAATGCCCAACAAACACGGGCTTCTCAAGACGTCACTTCAAGGACTACTGAACTTCCAGCCAATCAGCGACAACTTTACACAGGCAATGTACCTTCAGACATTTGTGCTGGTGTATCTAATATAATTTTAACCTCATTGAGGAACTCAATGCGATGGTTAATCAAGTGATTGATGGTTGTTCATGTCTATGCAATTTAACATATTGATGTAAACTTGGGATTCCATACTTCCATTCTCTTAAACTCATCTTTCCCTAACTTTCGATCTTCCTGCAACTTGTGTGAATGTGTGAGTGTGTGCGTTTATGTGTTAGATTAGTTTATATGTCTTAGATTTATCTAATAAAGCCTTATTCATATTGAAAAGAGAAGTATCTTGTGTTTTGTGCTTACAAGTTAATGTCTTAAACTGCCGATCTTGTTACTGTGCTAATTGATAGTGTTTTCACTATAGTTTGGATATTAATATCCAGCACAGATTTGATGTTAAATGGCTCGTTCAGTGAATCGCAAGGCGTCTCAGTGATCAGCCGTGAAACAGTGATTCTGTTCAAATTCCCTTTAAAATCTTAAATGATTCCCTTTGAGCTAAATTGACCTGTTTCCTTTACACTCATGAAGATTAACTGTGACCTGACTTTACTCGTGAAGATCAGCTGTGACTTGACTTGCCTCTTGAAGATCAACCGAGACTTGACTTGTGAAGATCAGCGGTGACTTGACTTGTGAAGATCAGCGGTGACTTAACTTGACTCAGGAAGATCGGCGGTGACTTGACTTGGCTCATGACCATCAACTGTGACTTGACTCATGGTGATCAACTGTGACTCGAGTAGAATCATAAAGATCAACTGTTACATGACTTGATTCAGGATTGGCAGCTGTGGCAAGATGGGGTGCTGTTGTGGCTGCCATTTTGTGAGCGTGCTCTAGTGTGGTCGGCATTACACGAGTAAGTGCGAGGTTGTGTTCCTCCGCAACAGCAACAGTGAATGTTGAACCGACAGTCAACAAAGTGAAATCCATAAAATCACTTAGATGAACGGGGACTGTCACGTAGTAGTCTTGATTTGAGCGGCTGGTTAATGCCATCACAAAAGAAGTCTAAAAACACACTGTCCAGCAGATCAGAAAAACAAGCGAGATCTAAATACTCTTGAATATAACTCTCGAGTGATCGGGTGCCCTGTTCGAGAGCTAATAACAGTCTTGCGGTGTCCATACCGGGCCAGTGTCCAGAGAGGTTATTTATGACCCAGAGCTCATCTTTTAATTCCCGATCTGTATTTTTGGTGATTTTGAGAGCACTGTTTAAGCCCCTGGTTGTTTTTCACTCCCATGCTAAATATTCAAAAGATGTGCTTAAGAAAAAGAGAGAGAGCGACAGAGTAGGGGTACGATAGGAGGGGGTAGAGAGAGAGTTAACATTAATTAATATTCCACACAGTAAAAATGAAAGCGAGACCAAAGCTTATTTTATGGGACAATTAATCATGGCTCTCAGTAATTACACCCGGGAGTTTACAAATGATTTTTTAGGGGCCGATAGTAGAAGAAAGAGAGATAATACACAGCCATCAGACAATCAGAACTCCCCCAAACTCAACAATTAAAGGCATCTGCAGCAGCTGAGGGAAAGGCAATGAGAGGCAGAGGGAATGAAGATGACAGGCTTTAAAGAAACACTTGAGGGTGCTGTGCAATGGAGGAAAGGCAGGCTAGAGCAGTCCTGGGGGCCCATCCAGGTGCACACTGGGTAAAAATAACAGGGCTCACAACACAGCACTGCTTCAATGGGAATGTGTCACATGAAAATGCAGGTATCTAGAGCAGTTCTGCATCCTGCTGCACTGGCACAACACACACTGCCGAAACAATCTGGGTCCCGTTGAGGCACCCATCTCTCTCACATATGAGAACAGGTGAAACATTGCATTGTTCAGTGTTAGTCTAGAGGTTTTGATAATACAGTGGATGTCATTATTTATCCTTCCACAGAAATTGTGTCAGAGACCTTAATGCAAATGAGGGAAAATAATTAGTGAACTTGATATTTTGTGCTCTTGTGTGCTTTTTTAACAGGAACTGCATGAGCACCCAGTTAAGGCAACACACTTCAAAAAAGTTTGCAAATACATATAATCCTTATAAAAGCTTACTTCTGCCATGGAATATAAAGAGTAATTGTAACTTTTTTTCTTACAGTTCTGACTTTTATTTCTTGCAATTGTGAATTTATCAAGATGTAAACTAGCAATTCCAAGAATAGAAGCCCAAATTGTCAGATAAAAAGGTCACAATTACCTTTTTTTGTGATGGAAACAAGCTTGCATAGTAACCAAAGGCCATGTATGTTTAAATTTTTGTTGATCTCTGGCATCAGCTACCAGGGGGCACCATCCACATCCAACCCCCACCGACTGGAGAGCATTTTCAGTCAAGGTTCCAATTGAATTTCTGCATAGGGGACCCTATTTTTTTTATAATGACTCATTCAGTTTTAGACAGTATGTTGCAAAGAATTAACACATTCAACACTTAAAACTGTAAAATGGGGTTCAGTTGAATGTAACTAAATGACAAAAAAACAATGGATTTTAATACCGTCCATTTGAAGGAACTGAAACAAGTCTTGCAGTTTTTTTTAAAGCCATCAGCTGTTAGTATTTTGACAGTCACTGTGCTATGATTGACTAGATCTTCATGTTGGATAGAAAATTATTCCGAGGTCACCGTAGCCACCAGATCCAGTCTGTGTCCAGATCAGAGGGTCACTGCAGTCACCCGGATCCAGTACGTATCCAGACCAGATGGTGGATCAGCACCTAGAAAGGACCTCTACTGCCCTGA
This sequence comes from Carassius carassius, assembly GCF_963082965.1. NCBI lineage: Eukaryota > Metazoa > Chordata > Actinopteri > Cypriniformes > Cyprinidae > Carassius > Carassius carassius. The sequence goes on from NC_081765.1 coordinate 5,509,164, forward strand.
AAGACAGCGGAGACCAGGACAACTAGAGCCCCAGATACAGATCCCCTGTAAAGACCTTGTCTCAGAGGACCACCAGGACAAGACCACAGGAAACAGATGATTCTTCTGCACAATCTGACTTTGCTGCAGCCTGGAATTGAACTACTGGTTTGAAGAACTGGCTCCCCAACTGAGCCTGGTTTCTCCCAAGGTTTTTTTCTCCATTCTGTCACCCATGGAGTTTTGGTTCCTTGCCGCTGTCGCCTCAAGCTTGCTTAGTTGGGGTCACTTCATTTACAGTGATATCGTTGACTTGTTTGCAAATGACTGCAGAGATACTATTTAAACTGAACTGAGATAATGGCATCACTGAATTCAGTGATTGTCACGATCGGCGTTACAGGAAACACAGGAGAGGGAACCAATTGCAGGTAAGTCATTTATTTAAAGGGTAATCCAAAGGGGTAAACAGTCCAGGCAGGGTCAAAACCAGAATATCCAAATCCAACATAAACAAGACACGAAGACAAGGTAAGGCAAGGCAAGGCAAGGCAAGGCAAGGCAAGGCAAGGCAAGGCAAGAAGCGACGGACATGAATAATCATAGGACATTAAACAAGGACTCCGTAACACAGACTCAGACAGACCGGGTATAAATACACAGAAGGATAATGAGGGAACAGGAGACAGGTGGGGAACAATCAATTACTCAACAAAGAGGAAGGTGACCAAATAAGGGAACAGAAAGTGATAAGGTGACATACACAGTGGGAAAGGAGGACACCTAGTGGAAACCCAGGGAACACAACCCAGACACTGTGACAGTGATGAACTGCCTTTATCTGCCATTTTGCATTATTGACACACTGTTTTCCTAATGAATGTTGTTCAGTTGCTTTGACACAATTTTTCTTGTTTAAAGTGCTATATAAATAAAGGTGACTTGACTTGACTTGACAAGTGCTAATCTTTTGACTGAATGACTTGATTCGGGTTTGCTGTGTTTTTATAGAGTTAGTATTTGTAGGAAAAGGTTATTCAGCATTTTTAAATTTAGAGTTTGTATTATTTAACAAAATGTGGTTTGCGCCACAAAATTAAGTATTTGGCTATTAGTGGGATATAGGTTTATTAAGAGTTTTGGAAAAGTACTTTAAGTACTGGTAAACACTTAATAGCAATTGAAAATAACTGTAATGTCCCAACAAACTCTGTAGTCCCATTTTGCCACTTATTAGCAACTGTCTACTTTAAGACAAGTAAAAAAATAAAATAATATATATATATATATATATATATATATATATATATATATATATATATATTTATATTATCTTTACCTGAAAATGTCTTGTTAACCACAGACATTTTTCAGACATTTAACCAAAAACCCATTCAAAACATCCACTGACCCTTTAGCATTTTGCTGATGTAATTGTCTTTAATGTAGCTGATGTACTCTTCTTGCAACAAAAGCTTTTAAAAGAGTTATCACAAATCTCATGGGAATGCTGTGGAAAACCTGGACTTTCAGCGGCCAGCTCTATACTGTGTTCTCTTAGGGTTTAATGAAGAGGTTGATTATTTGACCTGATTATTTTTATGAAATTATGTGTGTGTGTGTGTGTGTGTGTGTGTGTGTGTGTGTGTGTGTGTGTGTGTGTGTGTGTGTGTGTGTGTGTGTGTGTGTGTGTGTGTGAGAGAGAGAGAGAGCCTAACCTAACCCAGTTTATGGCACTGAGCTAAAAGTCGTGCAGTAAAGAGTTTTTCTTTGCTAACACAATCACACTGGTTGACCTTCCTCCATTCGGAATGGATGCAGGCTCAGATAACAGCTGATTGGCAGAAGATGTAAATGCAAGGGACGCCCAGCATCTCGGAGAGTAAACGCACTGCACCAACTCTGACATAACCTGATCCTGCCCTGACGAGACTCACACACAGTCATACATCAGTGCCAGACAGCCGACACAACCGTACACAAACACACACGAGCACTGAAGAACAACACAACAACAGCCTTGTGTGACACTTAAATCAACTAACAACTGCTGAAATAGAATATCATAGATAGATAGATAGATAGATAGATAGATAGATAGATAGATAGATAGATAGATCTCTCTACTAAGGACAAATGAATTTCCTCTGTGTGTTATGTGTCATGTTGAAAAAGCAGTGTAAAGAGATCTTAGGTGCCAAACCATTTTAATATCAGTTTATTACAATAATTTTAGGTACATAATCATGTGTGTTCACCACCATCAAGTGTGTGATGAATTTGAGACTGGCCTTTGATTCATTACACAAATAAAGCCTTTAAAAGACGAGTCGGGTTACTGAGTTTGTTGTTTTTAATAATGAAAGTTATAATGTCCTCCTATAATAGTATTAGTAGATGTATAAATGAAAATATCTTATAACATAATGAAGCCATACTGCAGTCAATTTTGGCATCAAAAAAAAATGGTACAAAAACATTACAACAATCAGATAAATCATATTTTATTCTGAGATTGCTGGGCTTGAATACAATCCATATCAATGAATGGAAACAATTTGCAACTTTACGTTTCCATTTGTAGGAATGTGACAATATCAAGAGCCAATCAGCATAGAACAATCCATTACAATGACGTCTCTGACTTAAAATTACTTTTTCATAGGATTGAATTTTGTTTTGCATATTGTTTGTCTAGCTTACTCAAGGACAAACTAATTCCTTCTGTGATTGGTCTTGCATGTGTCTGAACGTGCACATTCATGAGTTTGACGTACCTTGTCACCATTGTCCTTGTTCTTCCAAGTCTTTCAATGGGGGTAAGCGGGTGTTTGTTGTCAACAGTTCAGAAGACGTGAAATAAAGTGCGAGTATCTGTAATCATTGTTGGGAGTAACGGCGTTTAAGTATAACGGCGTTACTAACAGAGTTAAATTTTAAAACGGAGTAATCTAATTAATTACTTTTCCCATCGATGCAACGCCGTTATCTTTACTGAGAATGTAAAGTGTCGCGTTTCTACAATTTGGTTGAATAAAGCGCGAGGTGTCATGCTTTGGCTAGTGGCTATCAGCTGCCTGACACCGTTGCAAATCTGATAATGATTGGCTGGGTGGGCGGTGCCCTGCTCACGCTCTCACTGCACGCTCTGACAACCACTAAACACAAGACGGCATCAGCGATAATGGCGTTTTTGAACTGGAAGTACCAGAAATTATAGGAGAGAATGTTTCTGTAACATGCACGGTATGCCCAGGAAAAAAGACTTTATCATTTATCCACGTCTGCCTCAAGCAACTCAAATCTTATGAACCACCTCACATCAGCACATGCTAACATGTTACTTTACTGAATATTTAATGCTGTGTTCAAACCAGACTTGACTTGCGCGAATAAACCACGATATTTGCGCATAGCTGGATGCTTGAACATTTTGAGTTTATTCGCTTCATTCACGCGTGAAATTAACTTCACAACACACGTGAATTCGCGTCATTGGGGGGCTTCTGCCAGTTGAGTTCACGCAGCATTTTCAACCTCTATTTTTATTCAGATAATTTTCTAAATATTACTGTCGTGTCATGAAATGTAGTTTTAAACTCAAATATGTGGTTTATTTAAAAATGTGTTTTGCAGATTTTCGGAGGTTGTCTATTCGCGTCTTTGCATTGACATAACATTGAAATCACTGGTGTGAACCACAAGAGTTGGATAGTGTTCTGTTTATTGTGCAGTAACTTTAGGCCTAAAATATACAGTTACTGTCACGCTGTCTGGTCTCTGTTTCCCTGGGTGTCCACTAGTGGTCTCACTTCCCCTTAGGCACCTCACCGTAGGCACTACAATTCCCACAAAGCCTTGTCCCTTCATCACAATAATTGCACTCCTGTTAATTGCACCAGGTGCCTTCACTTATTAGTCATTAGCCTCCCTATATTAACCAGTCTTTTCCTGTTGTCTGCATGGAGTCCTTTCCTTCCGTTACCCAGTCTTCTCGTCTTCCGAGTTCCTGTATTCCGAGTTCCTGTTCCAGTTCCTGTTCCCTTTCCTGTTCCTTCTTTGTTTGTTTGATTGGATAGATTTCTGGTTTTGACCCTGACTTGTTTACTTCTCTTTGGATTACCCTAATAAACCCTACTGCAATTGGATCTCTCGTTCCCTGTGTTTCACTGGGTCTCCGATCGTCACAGAAGGACTCCATCATGCTAAGATCCAGCGGTATGTTTTTTGATGTTTCTTCCCCAGCCACCGAGCAGGAGAGAGAGAGTTGTTTTGAGGGAACCCGCCTGGTCATTTTTCGTGGGACCCGGGGAGGTCACAGAGGAGTGAGTGGTCGAGAGGAGGTCCGGCATCGCTCTCCACCATGGCCCCCCTTCGACCCTGGGCTCGTGAGGGACGGATCGGAGCCGCCATCTCGCCATTGCAGACGGAGAGGGGAGAGGAGGCGCACGTCTGCTGAGCCAGCGCCGCTGCACAAGATGGCCGCCAGCCCAGCACCGTTGCATAAGATGGCTGCCAGCTCAGCACCACTGCCCAAGATGGCCTCCAGCCCAGCGCAACTGCCCAAGATAGCCGCCGTCCCAGTGCCACAGCCCAAGAAGGTCGCCGGTCCAGAGTCATGGCACAAGATGGCTGCTTGTCCAGCGCCTCTGCACAGGATGACAACCACGGTTGACCCTCCAGAGTTGAGTCAGGTTCCCGTTGACCCTCCAGAGTCGAGTCAGGTTCCCGTTGACCCTCCAGAGTCAGGGCTAGTCACCGTTGACCTTCCAGAGTCAGGGTTAGTTACCGTTGACCTTCCAGAGTCAAGTCAAGTCACCGGTGATATTCTTGGACAAAGGCAAGTCACCAATGATCTTCATGGGCAAAGTCCACTCACCATTGATCTTCATGGGCAAAGTCCAGTCACCAGTGTTCTTCATGGGCAAAGGCAAGTCACCATTGATCTTCATGAGCAGATTCAGGTCACCAATGATCTTTATGGGCAAAGGCAAGTCACCATTGATCTTCTTGAGTCCAGCCTAAACACCATGGAATTACCAGAGTCTCTCCACGTCTCGGCTGAACTACCAGAGCCTCCCCATGTCTCGGCTGAACTACCAGAGCCTCTCCACGTCTCGGCTGAACTACCAGAGCCTCTCCACGGCTCTGCTGAACTACTACAGCCTCTCCTCATTTCGGCTGTACTACCAGCGTCTCTCCTCGGCTATGCGGAACTTCCAGAGCCTTGTCACGTCTCAGCCGAACTCTCTGAGTGCTCGACTGATCCTGTCGTGGCCACGAAGGCCACCCTTAACTTGTTAATCTTCTCTGTTTCAGACTTGCTTAACCAGACTTGCTCTCCTGTGTCATCGATCCCACTGTGGTGGTCTTCTGCACCGCCCTGGTGGGCTTCTGTCTCGACCGCACGGATGTGGTGGTCCTCTGCGCCGCCCTGGTGGGCTTCTGTCTCGACTGCACGGATGCGGTGGTCTTCTGCGCCGCCCGGGTGGGCTTCTGTCTCGACCGCACGGATTTGGTGGTCTTCTGCATCGCCCTGGTGGGCTTCTGTCTCGACCGCAGGGCTCCAATTCCACCTTGCTCCTCTCTGGATTCCTGCCCTGTCAGTTTGGCCCTGGGGACTGAATGTTATGTCCTTCCTGGACTTGTGTTTTGTTGTTGTTGTTTTTTTTTGTTTTTTTTTCATCTATGGACCTGGCCCTCCGTCCCTCCCCCTGATCCTCCGCCATTCCACCTCCCTCCTGGGCTCCTTGTTGTTGTGTTTGCACTTCTTGTCTCTGTTTCCCCATTTTACTTGGTCCTCTTGTCTCTGTTTCCCCATTTTACCTGGCCCTCCGTCCCTCTCCCTGGTCCTCCGCCGCTCCACCTCCCTCCTGGTCTCTGTGTTCCTTGGTCTCTTCTTGGGTTTCGGGTGGAGCATCTGGTAGCTGCTCCGTGGAGGAGGGGGTAATGTCACGCTGTCTGGTCTCTGTTTCCCTGGGTGTCCACTAGTGGTCTCACTTCCCCTTAGGCACCTCACCATAGGCACTACAATTCCCACAAAGCTTTGTCCCTTCATCACAATAATTGCACTCCTGTTAATTGCACCAGGTGCCTTCACATATTAGTCATTAGCCTCCCTATATTAACCAGTCTTTTCCTGTTGTCTGCATGGAGTCCTTTCCTTCCGTTACCCAGTCTTCTCGTCTTCTGAGTTCCTCGTATTCCGAGTTCCTGTTCCTGTTCCCGTTCCTGTACCCCTTCCTGTTCCTTCTTTGTTTGTTTATTTGGATAGATTTCTGGTTTTGACCCTGGCTTGTTTACTTCTCTTTGGATTACCCTAATAAACCCTACTGCAATTGGATCTCTCGTTCCCTGTGTTTCACTGGGTCTCCGATCGTCACAGTTACAGAGATTTTTACTAATGGCCAGTATTTCCTTTGTTTCTTTTTACCCAAGTTTAAATTTGTTTGTCTTAATTTTGTACTTGAATTCTATTTTCAATATTTATTTTTTATATGTTTTTTTTCTATTCATATCATATGGCAGGCTGCAATCTATTGAGTTCAAATAAATACAACATTTTCTAAAATACTTATAGTGTTTTTATTCTTCAATCAGTTATTATAAACATCTTATATATTAAATATGTTATAGGACATAATAGCATTAAAGAACATAAAAAATAACGTCACAGTTACTTTGCTGAGTAACTAATTACTTTTACAATTTGGTAACTGAGTTACTAACTCAATTACATTTTGGGAGAAGTAATTTGTAACTGTAACTAATTACTTTTTTCAAGTAAGATGACCAACACTGTCTGTAATAAATGTCCCTAACATGGCTCCAGGGGGTGAATAAAGGTAGCCTGACTAAGTCCAACTTCGTACTTCCACTCAATTTCAGTTTACTTCTGTACTCAGTCTGAGATAGCAAACTATCTCCCAGTTTTTCTCCGGCCCCAAAACAGCCGGCTAATCAACGAACAGAGGGCGGGCTGAAAGTCGTGACATAGACGCTAAGCACCAAATTTAGGATTGTAGTTTAGGTTAGGGAAATTGAAACCGGCAGTGGACATGGAGACACGGGATGCTATTTCCTCCTTTGTGGAGAATACTCCCGCATTTGCCAACTGAAGCCTTAACGATAAGATTGTTTGTTTCGCATTTTGAATGGAGGTGAAGTTGTTGCCCTACTCCCGAGTCCCAACAGGTTTTGGGAAAAGTTACATTTATCAACTGTTACCGATCATTAGCGAGAAACTGGTGAGGCCAAAGTCTGGCAAGGCGATAATTGTGATTGTGAACTGCCATGTTGACTCATTTTCACACGTATTTCGCTCGATGGTTTTGTTTTCGCTGCATTCCTGTGTATACAGTGGAAGTTTGAGGCGGCTGTGCCGGCGAATAACACATGTCATAACCAAACGTTATGTGATTGGCTTACTGGTAACCAATGATTTTAACCTTCAGACAAGCGCCCCCAACGAGAAAGAAAGCGCTGGTCAATTATGTCTTTCCAAACTCTGTCTACGAAGCAAAGCGAAGTAGCAGAGTTTGGTATTACCAGGCTAGAATAAATGCCCCCTGTAGTGAATCCATGCGTTTTTGTACGATAAATATCCAGATTTCAATCATAATAAACACTTTTTTTCTCACTTCTGCTGACTGTTGGGAACTGGAAGTGAAAATGCTTAAAAACATTAACTGATTCGATTTATGGTTGATTTAAATAAATAGAACATTAATTACAGATATGTAAAAATAAAAAATAGAATTGGATTTTTTTTTCTTTTTTTGATAGTGTAATTTATGTTTATTTAAACCGGTGTTCTGTCGATTTGTCCTACCCTGTCAGATTTTGCTACCTCCCAATTCGACAACAAAAATGCTACCTGTAAAATTATGGTTTATTAATGTCTACACCTACCACAAACCTAAACGTACACTTACAGTATTGCAAATACAGTAATTATGTGTTATAATCGTGATTGTAGCAGGAAGGGATACAGCTACAGGAAACCAACAATAAATATATTTTTCTAACTATTAGATTGTGTTTAATTAAAGTACACCTACCCCAACCCTAAACCTACCCTATAATGCACATACATTAAATATCGTTGTTCATTATGAGCAAAAGGATGCAATATTGATGTGTGCAGTAAACCCTGGTAGGACAATCCGATGGGTAAGATAAAATGTCAATCAGTCAGTAAATGTAACTGAGACATGAATTTAAATTTGAATTATAAAAAAAAAGAAAGAAAAAACAACTAAGAGGACTTTGCCTTCTCATTTCAGAACACCAGCTGTATGCCACTAGTGTAGGTAATATATAGTGTATTCATAAATAAATGTATATTTTTTTATATGTATATTTTTAAAAAATTGTACTTGCTATAACAATATTGTTGAAATAAAAGGTTATTCATTTGTACTTAAACTTTCACAACTACTGTATGTATCTTAATGTCTGTTGGAACTGATTGGCACTAGGGTCTTGTAATGTCTGAGAAGTGACGTAGTGTACTCGGTTTGCTGTCAGTGCAGTGTGAATTGGCCTTTGGTGTGAAATAAGTATATTCTTTTTGTAAAAATAGGTACTCTTTTTTTTTTAAATGTATGCTAAACTGTACTTCTTTTTCACAAGGGAATGCAATACAAGAATGCTCAGCTACATTTTTAATCCAAAATGGTGGAAGGAGTCAAGAGAAATGTAGATAACTGTATATTTAAGATGATAGTGGCTAAGTGTGAAGTAAAATATGATTCAAGCAAGAGAGAGATTCACATGCCTCAGGCGGAGAACATGACATCTTTATAAGTGAAGCAATTTAATTGTGGCACTATAAATCACATTGTTGCTCTCTTTGTTTTAGTCCTTAGTAATACTGCAATCCAATTACACTAATTGCAAGTTCTACGTTTTTATTTTATTCTGTAATTGGACATTAGAACCTGGGAACATATATCTTGGAGTGTAATTATTTATTTGAAACACTTCTTAATATGCTAATGTCTTAATTTAAACCGCTGTCGCCATTGGCAGTAACCGGAACAATAAAGAATATTGATTTAGAGAGATTCTTGTCCAATCTATATTATGTATCCTGGTGTGGGTAAAGTGATCAAAAATAGATGGCAGATAATGGTAGCTAATGTTGGTATGATATACAATAATAATAACACTCTTTTTTTGTTTTGTTTTTATAGGAAAATTGTATGGTGACAGAGAGACCTCAACATGCTACAGCTGAAGAAAACACATGCTAATGAGAAAAAAATAATAATAAACATATTCATTAGTTTGCCAACACATGCTGCAAATACTCACAATGCAACTAAACACAGAAACACACTCAAATACTCACAACACAAGCAAATGCACTGCAAATATTCACAACTCAAACAAATACAGAAAGGCACTGCAAATGCTCACAATGCAACCAAATACGAAAATGTGCTGCAAAAACTCACAAAACAACCAAATACAAATACATGCTCAAATACTCACAATGCAACCAAATTCACAAACACACTGCAAATACTCGCAGTGCAACTAAATACACAAACATGTTCAGATACTCACAACACAGCCAAAAACAGAAACACGCTCAAATACTCACAACACAACCAAAAACAAACATGCTCAAATGCTCACAACACAGCCAAAAACAGAAACATGCTCAAATACTCACAACAAAACCAAAAACAAACACGCTCAAATACTCACAAAACAACCAAAAACAAACATGCTCAAATACTCAGAACACAGCCAAAAACAAACACGCTCAAATACTCACAACACAACCAAAAACAAACATGCTCAAATACTCACAACACAGCCAAAAACAGAAACATGCTCAAATACTCACAACACAACCAAAAACAAACACGCTCAAATACTCACAACTCAGCCAAAAACTGAAACATGCTAAAATACTCACAGCACAACCAAAAACAAACATGCTCAAATACTCACAACACAACCAAATAAAGAAACATGATCAAATACTCCCAACACATCCAAAAACAGAACCACGCTAAAATACTCACAACACAAACAAAAACAAATATGCTCAAATACTCACAACACAAACAAATACAAACACGCTCAAATACTCACAACACAGCCACAAACAGAAACATGCTCAAATACTCACAACACAACCAAAAACAAACACGCTCAAATACTCACAACACAACCAAAAACAAACACGCTCAAATACTCACAACACAGCCAAAAACAGAAACATGCTCAAATAATCACACCACAACCAAAAACAAACACACTCAAATACTCACAACACAACCAAAAACAAACACACTCAAATACTCACAACACAACCAAAAACAAACACGCTCAAATACTCACAACACAGCCAAAAACAGAAACATGCTCAAATAATCACACCACAACCAAAAACAAACACACTCAAATACTCACAACACAACCAAAAACAAACACGCTCAAATACTCACAACACAGCCAAAAACAGAAACATGCTCAAATAATCACACCACAACCAAAAACAAACACGCTCAAATACTCACAACATAACCAAAAACAAACACACTCAAATACTCACAACACAACCAAAAACAAACACACTCAAATACTCACAACACAGCCAAAAACAGAAACATGCTCAAATAATCACACCACAACCAAAAACAAACACGCTCAAATACTCACAACACAACCAAAAACAAACACACTCAAATACTCACAACACAACCAAAAACAAACACGCTCAAATACTCACAACACAGCCAAAAACAGAAACATGCTCAAATACTCACAACACAAACAAATACAAACACGCTCAAATACTCACAACACAGCCACAAACAGAAACATGCTCAAATACTCACAACACAAACAAATACTGAAATGCACTGCAAATACTCAAAGTGCAACCAAATGTGACAAAGATACCTGGGACTTGCTTATTGTTCATTGTCTACTCATTAGTGGTGTCAATGGCCTGAAATGAGATCTCTCTCTCTCTCTCTCTCTTCCTGATCATACAGTTCCTTAGACTTTTGGATGTTAGTAGCCTAATCTGTTGAAGTACGTAATAAACTGGGTAATGTTTTATAAACTGGAAATAAAATACTTTTACAACTGTAACTAAATAATATTGTATTTGTATAATAATGCATTTGGTTGTGTTGTGTTTGCTGAGAGTTTTTGTATTTGTTTTGTATTGTGTTTGGTGAGCGTTTCTGTATTTGGTTGTGTTGTGTTTGCTGAGAGTTTCTGTATTTGGTTTGTATTGTGTTTGCTGAGAGTTTTTGTATTTGGTTGTGTTGTGTTTGCTGAGAGTTTTTGTATTTGGTTTGTATTGTGTTTGCTGAGCGTTTCTGTATTTGGTTGTGTTTGCTGAGCGTTTCTGTATTTGGTTGTGTTGTGTTTGCTGAGAGTTTTTGTATTTGGTTTGTATTGTGTTTGCTGAGCGTTTTTGTATTTGGTTGTGTTGTGTTTGCTGAGAGTTTTTGTATTTGGTTTGTATTGTGTTTGCTGAGCGTTTCTGTATTTGGTTGTGTTGTGTTTGCTGAGCGTTTCTGTATTTGGTTGTGTTGTGTTTGCTGAGAATTTCTGTATTTGGTTTGTATTGTGTTTGCTGATAGTTTTTGTATTTAGTTTGTGTTGTGAGTATTTGCAGTGTGTTTCTGTATTTGGTCTTTTCTATTTCCCTGTGTTTTCTTCAATTGCAGTGTGTTGATCCCTCCCGGCCATCGTAAAATTGCCACTCAATGCACCCCAAAATATCAAATACAAGTACACTAAAACATACACATGGTCTGCTCCAATCATTAGAACCCCCCATCCTGGAACCGGTCTGGAGAGTTGCCATGGTAACATCTATCCAATTAAATGAGGTCAGCAACCATTGTCTGTCTTTCCAAAGAGAGAGAGAGAGAGAGAGAGAGAGATGAGAGAGAGACAGGAGTTGAACTAATACAAAGCTAAATTATTTCTGTGTTAATTTCCGACTGTGCAAATACTTTACTTGTGTATGTGTTTTATGTTGTGAAATGTAATGTGTTCTGTGAAAATCATCAGTAAGCTACTCAACCTTACAAGTCCTGAACCTCACATTAGCATTACCACAGAGAAGCAAGACAGAATTAGCTATTGATTAGGACAACAAAGTAAGAGAGTAAAGGTGAGAGAGAGAGAGAAAGGCTGGCGCCAAAGAGGAGGAAAAGTTCGAGCACTGCGATTTATTGCTGGGCTTAACAGCCTACAATCCCCACTGGAGCCAATTTACACTCACACACACAGGACACACACACAGTGTCTGCAACAGTCAATAATGGAAATTGGATGCCCCTCTACATCACCATGGTGACACCCCCACCTCCTCATTAAAGCACCTTGAAAGTTTTAGGCCAATCCATGATCCTGATAGATATCCAATGAAGTCTAAGATACTCACATAGGCAAGGTGGAACCTTAGACAGGTTACCTGTGTTTCAGAATAAATGTCACAACAGAATTAAACACACATTTAAAAGACCAGTTAATGCATTCAGAAATGATAAAAGATTACAAAAGTCCAAAGACGCCTGCATGTTTGACCTGAATGGTGTATATATGTCATCCTTAAGATCAGCCTTTCTTATATTTTATTTCAGTTCACCTTTATGATTTTTTTTTCTTTTATGATTTTCATTTTAGTTTTATACACTGTTAAAATGTATTGTATTTTTACAGGAAACTCCTGGCAACTAATTGCCGTGAATTTACACCGAGTAATATACAAGAAATATACTGTTGATTTAATACAATAAAATTCTGTTTATAAAGCAGTGTTGCTGTGATTACAGTAGCATTAATACAATAAAATGTTTTATTTTTTATTGTTGTCGTACAATCCTCAACAGTGGTGACAATCCCGAAAAACAAAATTGCAGCAATGCATGCTGGGAGCCATGAACATGTTTTGTAAGCTGGCATGAAACATGTCACCATTGTTGTGTTTCATACGCCAAATGTTGATGTCTGTGAGTGCATAAATAACCTAAAACATGTTTTAAACAAAAAGTTAGCAAAGACAATATTTATACACCGTTAAACATCAGTTTACGAATTATTTATTTTTATATCAGTTGGGTCACTTAAACCATTTTAGTGCAGTCAGTAGGTTGCTATTAAAACAGACTTGTTTATCTGCTTTATATATAAATGTTTTCTGAAAACAACTGCAACTGCTGCAGAAAAAAGTATTGCAGCAAAAGTTGAGGGTCAAGAGCACAACTGAAGCAAACCCTGATCTCTATGATGGTGATCTCAAAAAAACATTTCCAATAAGACATCAACATCTTAACCTCTGTGAATTCTCAATAAGAACTTCTGTAGATGCATGACAGAAATAAAATCATTCTGGTTAGTATTACTATAAGTGAAGCTGGTAATGCTGTTTGTGGAGTTGTGGCTGAAGAAAGTTGTAGTTTGTGTTCTTATTTCTCTTTCTTTCTTGCTTGTTCACAGCAGGTGTTTGAATGACTGAGAGAATGTTGCAGGAACATTTTACTAACCTTAAAATAACATTATACTAATATGGAAACTGGACTTTTTTATGTTAGAAAGAATATGAAAGTACCAGTTTTAATGCTATCCCACAATGCTTTGTGGTGTCTGTAAAACAATGCTTCTACAGTGTAGTTACAATAATATTACAGGACTGTCCATCAATTTCCCATCATGCATTTGCATTTAAAATAAAAACCATGAATATAGTATATTGTTGTAAAATGTACTGTAAAATTACATCAATTGCTAACAGTGTAATTAACTATAACAACCATGGTTGGAACTAAACTCTGCAGGATGACTCTACTTTTTTCTACTTTAGTATTATAAAAGTACAGCACAAATCCCTACTTGTGCGATCACAGATATAAAAGACATTATGTACAAAGTGTGTCTGTTGGTCCATTCAGAGATTTCAGGGTTAAGGACATATTCTCATTGGTCTCACTGGTTGTTCTGTCTGTGGTGAGAAAGGACCTCTGTTCCCATGAGACGTCACTGTCTCAAAGACAAAGAATACACTCTTTCAGAAGGATTTTAAAGACAAGAAAAAGACAAGAAGTTGGGAATGGGAAAAATACTTCCGGAGCAAAGAATGCTGAAAAAGTGGATGGTCAATCTTGAACTTTATACCATTTGGTGGCATTAGCAGCACAGAAAAACCCTACACATTTAATGAAGAAAACTACAGAAATACTGATACAGGATACAGCACAGTCACACTCAGATATGGGGCTGAAATAATCTGCGACAGGCAGTGTGAACACTGATGCCATCAAATTCAAGCATTACTGCTAAATTATGGCTCCATCATCAGTGGCGCAGTGACAGCTTCATAAACTATGATTTAATCAGATGGGGGAAATTGAAGCATTATATGAGATAATGTACGACTGAGTGGTGATATATCTACAGAGCTGGCCGCCCACGACTCCTATCAGAATTCATTACGTCCACTCACTGGACACCGCACCAGTATTTAACACCAAAACCTGAACTTCATCCAAGAAACCCTGAAGAGAGAGATCAACAAGGAAAAAGAGAGAGAGACGTGTGTGTGTGTGTGTGTGTGTGTGTGTGTGTGCGCGCACATTAATTAATTCAGGTTGAGACCAGTCTGTGAAAATTGGAGCGTGATGGAGACACTGGTCCCTGTGCTCCTGGGGTCAATGTCATCCCTTTGTTTTTGTCTTCTAATGCAATCGATGAAGTTCTTCCACTATCTATTGAAAGTCAAAGTGGACATATCTGCCAAGCGGCTGAGGGCTCTGTCAGATAGGAGAATCAAGCCCATATTTCTTACAGTCATGTTGTGCCCGCGCTCAGTCTCGTCTGTGTGCTCGCTCCTAATATATAAAAGGATCTATTGAAATATGCATGAGGACCATGATGGCAACTCTAAAAATATTCTCAGATGGGGAATACATCGACAGCCCTGTCATTGAGCTCTCCTTGAGATACAGCATCACACCTGATCCAGTGAGACTGATCTGTCTGCCTTACTCCCAACACACCCTCTGTCAGAAACACTCTGTTGTAGATGGATATGCACAAGTACACACTACTCACACATGAACACACAGTGGCTCTGGCCCATATGCTGCGGTGCTGCCTCACTGTCTGCTGGCCATGTAGGCAGCTGTCTTCTGAGGAACCTTATAAAATTACTTCAAAGACTCTCATGGGCAGTAACTCACACAAACACCTATTAGTATGTAGACTAATACTTAAGAAGGACTTAAGTACATCTTTCTATACCATTTTACAAGCACTTTTATTTTCTTTGAAATATGTTTAAAGTGTACAGTTGAATGTACTGACAAGCATTTATGGTAAATTACAATATATTTTAATGTCAATTTAACTAAAACCTATGTCACGTATTTAAATATACAATTACAAAATTTGTAATGATAAAGTTGAAATTTAGTACACTTAAAATATATAAACTTTAAATATCAAAAAATATATTAATACAGTTATAATTATAATCAAGCACTTTTACATGTGCTTTAATGTTAGTCAAAACATCAAAATAACTGCTTTTTAAAGCATGACAACAGATTAAAACAATTATTTAAAATGTATTTATGTACAATATTACAAAGTGCACTTTTCAAAATTAAATTAAGACAGTAACAGTTATGATAGTGTACTCTTTTTTTACGTGCACTTTATTTAATTAATATTGTATGCAAGTACTTAAAAATTTTACTTTTCAGATTTGAACTTGAAGTTCACGTTCAATACATTTGAGCGCTCATCTTTTCACAAGAGATTTGATGGGAAAAAAAGGGCCTTTTGCAATGCATTCAGGGATTGCATTATCTAAGATAATGTCACATTGTAATTATTGTATTTCTGAAATAAGTGCATGTAAATACCACCAAAATTTAATAATTAGCAGTCGGAAAATTAATTGTGCCCTGACAAAAAATCATGGAAGCTAATTGCTATTTAACACAATAATTTATCATTTACTTAGCATGCATCATGTACTGTTGATGAAGGATTGCAATAATTCTTGACAAAAAAATAAAACTTATTCAGCCAGTTTATGAAGTGACAGATGAACGCAAATTACATTTCCCATCATAGCTGTGAATAAAAACATAAAATACATAATGTATCACATTATACACTTAATGCACACCTTTTGCTTTTCATTTTATTTCATTAGTGCAATATTCCTGACTATGTTGAGAAGTTAGTAAGAGAAAAATAAATATTAAATTGCCTTACTATTATTCCAACCCAAATCACATCGCAATTATGATTTTTCTAAATGACAAGAATGAACTCCTAAGGAGGAATTTCTCAGAAATTGTGAAAAATCAAGGGATGCCGATTTAGATTGTGGCCAAAATTAAGAATAATATAAGGCACCTGGAACAGCCTTCAGGAGCAACTCACTACTCTTTGAGCCACTCACTATAATACAGACACGCTCCAGTCCTCAATCAGATGGACTCTGTTAAAGGAGAGCGGCTCTGCGAGCTCCCCTACAGTGCGGGTTGGGATTCAGATCCAGTAACACCTCTGTAATTTGGCTGATTTTCCGGATCCGGTGTGAAATATGCCTGTGTGAGTTTAATAAGTTCCAGAGTGTGTGTCTGCATGCAGTTACTCCCCTGGTGCAGCTGAGAGTTCACCAACATTTATCACCTCCATATCCAGCAACACTCAGCTTAAAGCAGACTAATGCCTTCCTGTTCCTGTGGCCGCTCAGTTGCCCACACATCCAGGCCAACAAATATGCCTCTAATAGTTATCTATGGAGCCCCAAATATGCCTCTAATAGTTATCTATGGACCTCCTCGCACCCAATGAAAAGTCACATTCATTTTGTGCTCTATCCAGTTCAGGGTAAGTGGATCAATTGAGGCAGACTACAAATTCAGCAGGTTTACACAAACTACCAGCTGTAAAGTTGAGCTTGAGTGATTATCTGCGATCTACAGTATTCGGCACATGACTATGCGTGCTAATGAGCCTCAGATTGATTTTTAATTAGTAACACTTTTAGATCAGGGCCAGTCACATTGGCCTTTTCATGCATAACTAATCTGCATGAGAGTGGATATTCGAGAGTGGCTAAAAGTTTAATATTGAACTCATGTTCAAAAGACAATATGACTAATTTCACTTTTGGGCCGAACCTGGACCTGATCCAGGGAGGAATAGAGAGAATTAATGCTCTTCTGGCGATTTACATTTAATCATTTAGCAGACGCTTTTATCCAAAGCTAAATAAATAATAAATAATAGAAGCAAACAGACAAACGAGAGAACAACAGCAGTATACAAGTGCCATGACAAGTCTCAGTTAGTCTAGCACACTACACATTGATATGTTTTTTTTTTAAGAAAAGAAAAGGTAAGTGCTAGTATTATTTTGTCTAGTGCTGGCAAAAAATTGCTCTTTGGTATGGCACCACAAGGCACCGTTCACTTGCAGAACGCAAGCTTGAACTAAGTTTGAACTAGTGAGTTTAGGTATGTTGGTGCAGAGCCAGTGGTCGTCTTGTAGGCAAGTATCAATATCTTGAATTTAACCTGTAACTTGGTTTGATAGAACATGCAGGAAGGCCCACTAAGAGAGCATTACAATATTCCAGTCTGGAGATAACAATAGATTGGACCAGGAGTTGGTCACACCAGATATTGACTGGTTTTCGGACCCACCCGGACCACCCACAACAATAAAACTGCACATTTTAGAGTGACCAGCCTAAGGCACACCTGTGCATTAATCATGCTGTCTAATCAGCATCTTAATACGCCACACCTGTGAGGTGGATGGATTTTCTCGGCAAATGAGAAATGCTCACTAACACAGATTTAGACAGATTTGTGAACAATATTTGAGAGAAATAGGCCTTTTGTGTCCATAGAAAAAGTCTTAGATCTTTGAGTTTAGCTCATGAAAAATGGGGGCAAAAACAAAAGTGTTACGTTTATAATTTTGTTCAGTGTATATAAAAAATCCAGTTAGCAAAAGAATGAGTCATATATCATGAGAAATATGACAAATATCAGTTATAAGAACTCATCACACTCACACAGCCCATCAGAATCATGTGTGCTTGTGATTCAAGGACAAAAGGAGTGTATTAGATCCACTAAAAAGAGAAGAACACAGCTCAAATTTATCCAGTGGGCGATAGGGTGCTGACACCCTGTTTCAATGGGGTAATGATCGGGAGTAATACATGTTCTTCTTGATTCCTCTTCAGTGTCTCCTCACAAAGGCCAGAGCAGTTTTATTTTAAAGGGAGTGGGAAGACGTAGGGACAGACAGAGCCAATAGAGATCGATCCTGAAGTGACACAATGAATGTACCAGGAGAGAGCGGAGCTATTCTATCCATCACATCTGAATACATTCAATTACCTCCCACTAAACGTACAGTAGCAGGTTTCTCCTCTTTGCACAGGACTTCATTGCTTCCCTCACTCGCTCCACTGCTCTCTTATTTCAATAAAAATGCAAATATGGACAGTCAGGAGGAGAGGAGAAATGATGAGCGACAAAGAAACATTTTATAGCCTCAATTTCAGACTAATGACCACTGGGCAACTTTCTTCAGAAAACAGTGAAAGACATTAGCATATAATCTCCTTATATTTTGAATGTGTAAATTTAATAATGTCTTTGCGGTGGAATTTACACTGAATTAGACATCTGGAGAGTTCATAAGCTTGTTCATATTTTAAGTTATAAAATAAATGGATAATAGATTCATATTTTTCGTATCGTAGACTACTAAATTCTACCAAACAGCCCTTTACAAAAATGTATTCTAATGTAGAGTAATGGATCCAGACAGCAAGCAGTTTCGGCCCAGAACCGGCCCACATCTGGCCCGCATGAAATCCATGCAGGCCAAATGTGGGCCAGATCTGGGCCGAAACAGCTTGATTTCTGGGAGATGATAATGACTTTATATTCATCAAAGAATTCTGGAAAAAAACATGTATCACTGTTTCCACAAATATATTTAGCAGCACAATTGTTAGCACAAAAGTATTACTGTGTATTAAAATAAACAAGTAAATCAAGTTACTCATTTAGGGTAATGTATTCTGACTACTTTTTAGATTTTTTTTTAAACTGACCATTAAACGATATATTGATATTTAAAAAAATGATAAAATGCATTTTTACATTAAACCAGGTTACCCAAATTGGATTAAATTTAAGAACTGCAGTTGGTTTGTGAGTTGATTAAAAAAAAAAACTAATAATTAATTGAGAGGTGCTTTTTTCCCCAAAAAATGTATTTACATGGCCTTTATAAGTATATTGTTAATATAGTCAAAGCTAATACACAGCAGGATTTTTAGGAAATTTTTTAATAAAAGAAAAAAGAAGAATTGTGTAGAATCAATACATTATAGATGCGTTACTGCAATTGTGTGAATAATATGTAATCCTGTAATCCCTAAAAAATTCACGGTGATCTGATTATGAGCACTTTGAGATGTAATATATTCTTATTATGAGTGCTTGATCTCTGGAATCTGATTACGTAATCATGATTATATGACACCAACATTGACAGTAACAGATGCTGGTTGGCTTTTCATGAAATATTAGAGTAGTGTTGGATCTCTACACTCTAAAATCCTTAATGTTGGAACACCTGGGCTGAGGTCATGTGACTTGTGTTGCCAGGGCAATGAGAACAATGGGAGTTCTTCTTAGCTCATTTGTTATATTGCGTTGATTCTCACCCATAGTGCAGCCAGGGTCCCCTGAGTGTCATTAGCAGGCTGTGAGCCGTTGACCTTTGATGACTACTGGAAGACCATAGTCTTAAGCAGAGTAATCAAGGCAGAGTCATTGATTGACTGGCCAAGCGACTGCTGATTATTCAACTCATCAAATCTTTATTAGTACACAAAGCACAGTCACAATGCCAGTCTTTAATTATTCAGCACAGAGTGTTGCTGCACAACTTCTCTTCTTGTCATTTCTATATTGTATAACTGTAATGCTCTTATAGCTGGACTTCCAACGTGTGAGGTCAAACATCTACAAATGATCCAGAAAGCAGCAGCACATCTGGTGTTCAATGAACCCAAGAGAGCCCACATCACACCTCTCTGTATCTCTCTGCATTGTCTACCAGTTGCTGCTCGCATCAAGTTCAAGACACTAATGCATCTACAGTCTCCTGTGAGTCTATATCCCTTCCAGAAACCTGTGGTCGGGGAGTGAGTGAGTGACTCCCTTGGTACCATCGCTACCATTGTGCACTCCTGGGCCCAGATGATAGCTTTAAAATGACCAATTTTTAATGTAAACCATGCTCTGTTTCAAATTAAATTGCCAGTGTGAAATCCCCCTTAGTGCCAGAACCAGCATTTGCTTGGTTTTTACAACTACTCTCCAGTCGGTTGCTCTTTGCTTAACCTAAAAATCTGTTGCCAATAGCTGTTCCACAAATTTGCTGTATTTTTTAATACAAGTTGTGAACCACACCACCTGAACCATACTCCAGGCCAAGGAGGTCTATGATACCTGGATTGAGCTATCCATTGGCATCCCTATTCATTGCATTAGTAGTTGGCACAGGAAATCCAAAATGATGTGACCTATATGGAGGCGTCTATGCACATGGACACTCTAATTACCTGATCCAGGGATGCCATTAGAGAGTAATCATTCTGGTCTCACAGAAGAATGGCATGATATGATAAAAATCCTGATTGGCTGGTGGACCAGTCTCAAGTTTTCACTGCCATCTATCATGAGCTGTGATGGGCAAGGCCCATAGTAAATTCTATATAAAGCCTTTCAAAAACCTAGAAACTTGTAAAACATTTAACTCAGATCCTGCTTCTAGTGGGCCACTGTCCTGCGGAGTGTTACGAATCAGCTCAAAGGAGAAATATGAATAATTAATCATAACTATGAGTAATTATAAATATTTAGGTCTGCTGTAAATATTTATTTGACTGTCTGTCAATTCTAAGTATGTTTATTTCCTGGTTAAACAAAATAACTTTTCTTACTGTACTGTACAATACTACGTGTATATCAAATCCTCTTGTGTGAAAGTGAGTCTATCTAAACAGGTTCTTTCAAAGCCTTCACCGGTTTTCTTGTGAGACAGTATATATATGATTACTTAACAGCGCAACTGTCTGCATCTGTGCACGAAATCAATCTGGCTGCCTGCCTTATTTGATGATGAAATAACCTCTTCCCCTTTACTTGATTGCATGTGGTTATTGGAAGTTGAAAATATAGCACAAGTAATTACAAACCTCATCCATAATACACATTAAACCACAGCGCTGCTAGCCGAGAGTTGAGTCTATTGTGGAGCTTCCCGGATCTCTGAGCAGTGATGATGAGTGATTGTGTGTTTTAACCCTGTGAATTTCTTAGGGAACTGTGCTACGGCTGCCCTTATTAAAAGCAGAATGGGTAGACGAGTAATTAAAGCCCTGCAAACGAGGATGAGCACAAGCCGCTCGACTGAGGCCACGGCATGAAAAATTGCCCCTCCACTATTTCAATTAATCAGTTGTATTTGGCGTAATGCTGTTTGACGTTGGCAGGGGAAATGTCCTCCGGGAGGGTCTGTCCTCCGACTGGCCATGCTCCTTAATTTTCTCATTGGACTGTGCGCATGTGCATGACTGTGCCGATAACATACCAATGACCACATGTGTGTGATATGAAGCATATGCAAGTGCCAAAACGACAATCTCTTTTGCTTTATCAATGCTCTCTCGTTCTCCTGAGGTGGAGTTGATTATGAAGGCCACACAGCACAGCACCAGGACCTGATTAACCTTCTAGTGACTCTCTGGCGTACGACAGTGGACACAAACACCCCCTCACCCCCTTTCCCGTCTCCCAGTGATAAATTAAACAATGGAGGAATCCAATGGCCCAGCAATTACCAAACACCTTGGACACACTCACATTTTTCAGCTCTGTCAGGGGCTTGTCTTGTGCGGTGGGTTTTCGACTGTTCTCTGGCGGCTTTTCGCTCTTCCTAACTTTGTTTTTTCTGATGTAGATTAGATCTGCCACCCCATTACAGATTCATTTTCCTAATTTTTCATGTCTGCACCGCTCCCCATCTGTGGCTGGCTGATAATTGTGAAGACCAGCCCTGGTGATTAGCATCAGCAGAATTAATTACAGCCACCATTAAGGCTGCAGGTTGCACTCGGTGATCAAGAGAAATTAACTTCCTCCCAAGCCTCTAAATCATCTCACCTTTGGCCCCTCTGACAGAGGCACGCCCCACTCTCACCTCCTAAACACAACACGAAACGCACACAAACATACACACAGGACCTCACACTTGGAGCATCCATGGCTAGCACATCAGCTAAATGTTACACACGTGAGTGCGCTCGCAACCATTGCTCATTAGAGGTGTCCTCATGTGTATTAGCTCCAGTATAGTGCGTTTCAGGGTGAGCCGAGTGAGGGTTTGAGTTTGGGCTCCTCTACAACTACAACTGTCATGAAAACGGAGGGCATGATGAACAAAAAGGGAGATGATGATGGCTGTACTGATGAGTACTTAAACTTAGAAAATTAATGAAATACAGCTTGGTTAAATGATGTTACATCTATTGATTTCAATATTAATCAGAAGTCGATTTTCACATTTACTAAAGGAAACATGAGTGTTTTTGGGTGCAAAAGCTGTCATCACAGTGGTAGGGTGGATGGTTCTCTGGACGCTGAGTTGTTGTTGTTGTTATATATTTGCTAGGTGGGTGCTGGACATTTTAGATGATAATGTTTAAGAAATAGGATTAGAGGTTCATGCTTGTTTGCATGTTTGTTTTTAATATAAATACGTTTTGGCAAATGTAAAAGCCCTTTCGCACTTAAATTGAAATGAATAAGCCTCAGGCTAAATGAAATGTAAATTCTAAATTCACATCTGTACAGCCAGTCTGGATCGCATGAAGAATAGGATGCAGGGGAAGAAAGTTCAACATTCATCAGCAATAAAAATAAATAAATGTAACATAAAAATTATGTTTATCAAAAGTCATTTTTGCTTAATAGTATTGTTGATTTGGATCATTGAAGGTCAGCAGCAAAGACACTGGTTAGTAAAATGGAATTAAATACATAAAGGATATTTGTGTTATTAAGCACTCCAAGGTCTCCCGTCCTCTCTCAATCAATACTTCGCTTTGCTTCGTAGACAGAGTCTGGAAGGGCATAATTGACTAGTGTTTACTTTCTTGTGTGTGTGTGGGGGGGGGGGGGGGGGGGGCTTAAAATCATTGGTTACCCGTAAGACAATCACATGATGTTTGGTTATGACGTGTGTTATGCGCCGACTTAGCCGCCTCAAACTTTCGCTGTAAACCAGCCTATACTTTAAACACAGGTATGCTGAGAAAACAAAACCATCAAACGAGTTTTGCTGGCTCCTTAACCTTATCCTCCATGAGAGCAACCAAGGGGGACACATTCACAATTATGGCCTTGCCGAACTTTTGCCTCCCCAGTTTCCTGCTGATGATTGGTAACAGTTGATAAATTAAACTTTTCCCAAAACCTGTCGGGAGTAGGGCCACAACATCACCTCCATTCAAAATGTGAAACAAACACTCATATTGTTCGGGTTTCAGTTGGCAAATGCCGGGAGTATTCTCCACAACAGAGCGAATAGCATCCCAGGTCTCCATGTCCGCTGTCGTTTTCAAATTCCCTAACCTACACTACAATCTTAAATTCGGCGCTTAGCGTCTACGTCACAGCTCTCAGCCCGCCCTCTGTTTGTTGATTGACCGGCTGTTTCGGAGCCGGAGGAAAACTGGAAGATAGTTTGCTATCTCAGACTGAGTACAGAAGCGAACTGAAATTGAGCGGAAGTACAAAGTCTGACATAGTCAGGCTACAAAAGCAGTAGACAGGCTAAATAAAAATGAAAGTTCACTCTGTGACACCAGGTGGCGCTTTAGGAATAGCATAAATTCAGCCTCTACACAAAGCAGTTGCACAAGTGCAACTCCTGACACCTGCTTGTTTGCTATGTGGTCAAAGTCAAACAGCATTTACATGTTTTCAAACAGCCATTTTTTTTTCACTTTGGTGTTTATCAAATATCTTTTGAAAATCTGCTTAGGTCTTCCATCCACATTGAGAGGGCATTTTTGTCCTGTGAAAACTGAGCATTTTAAAGACACTCTTCAAAGAACATATAATATATGTGTGTTCTTACAGTCTTTATATTACATTCCTAAAAAGATTAAAGGCGCAATATGTAATTTTTCTGCTTTAAAAATAGCAGATATCACTATATCTATGTTATATATATTTTTTAGTTGTGTACTTACATTATCCCGACAGTTTCCACGAACTTTCAAATCCAGAGAAAATTATAGTTTAATTAGAAGACACGGCACGTTTCTTTATTTCCGTTTTGTCGCCCGTCTATGGCGTCATATAAACTTTGACCGCTCTAGTTTATCTAACTTCCTGCGGAACCGCCAAATACAAAGGTGAACAGAAGCAAAGACGAGACGAAGAAGAAAAAGTAGTAGCTATCCTTGATCGAGACTATTATATTTTATATTTATATTGTTTATATTCGTATTTATACCTCAATCAATAACTTAGTTATGGATCATGATTATGCTTTGCCTGCACGTTCTGTGAAGCGCAAACGTACGAGTGAAATAAATGACCCGAGAAGGTTTTGGGACAAGAGAAGAAACAAGACATGGGTAAATATTGGAGTTGCATTTCCAAGATAGAGAGAGCTTCGTGACAAGCTGAAACTACAGAGAGATGTTTGCATTCTAATAAACAGGTATGCATCCATTCAGCTAACTGTATCTATCCGTATATTTTAAAGTAGCTTCAAATGCAGTTCACTATCTTGTTCGATATCATAGTATAAACGTAGCCTAATTATAATTATTAACGAAAGGCAACCGTGTTTTTTTTAACATATATTACTACTAGCTAGATGGAATATTGATTTGATAGGGGTCTGATAATTCATATATCTCTCCGTTCGAAAATACGTGATTGTCAAAATACTAAGACCGGCGTCTCTGCTGCGTGCCAGAAGCGTGGCGCGCTGCTGCTGCTGTAGGTGACATAGAGGGAGACCGCCGACAGACCAGGCTCTTGTCTTCATGACAACAATATCTATACTTCATGTTGAACATAAATATAAAGCCTACTGATAAAGGACACCGCCAACAGTATTGACGGCAAAATAGACTATGTTTGACAGGTGCAATATTTGAAAATCGTTTATTATTTATTTATTTTTTAAATTACATTTATATCTGAATTTGTCAGCCTATAGACTTTCAAACATCAAAATTTCATGAATGAATATGTATTTGTGTACAAAATTACATATAAACATATTTTCCTATTATATTTTGGCTGGAAACGCTTCCAACACGCTTGCGTGTCGCATGAAAAATAGGCCTCGGTTCTATTTCTAGCATCTCACGCAGGCAGTCTGCAAGCCCTAACCTATTAACATGGGAACCAAATTAAAAACTGACACGCCACGCAGCTGAGACGCTTGCGCCACGCATCCAGTGTGTCGCCGGCCTCAGTTAAAATGAGTGAGGAATGTGGGAAGCGACAGAGCGCGTGTTCCAGTGAACAACAACTCCCATGAGCCTACGCTCTTTCCCGACGTCATCAAAGTACGTCTCATGTTATTATTTTGATTGAGTGATCCCTGGTGGCCAAAAATCCCTGCAAGAAAACATGAGGGCAATTGCATTTAAACCGTATATGGAATACCAAATGTGACCTGGACCGGTAAGTGGTGAGATGTTTTGCTAATAAAATGATTGTGCCAGAAGAATACATTCTACATACTTTTTCAATAGGCTCAAAGTTTGTTCCACATCAAGTGCATTACCTACTAAGACAATATGTGACTTTTTAATGCAGCCATTGGCTTAACTTGAGGCTGGTTGTCGAGCAACAAATCATCTATTGCATTAATAAAGATTTCAAATTATGTACAGGCACAGTATATCAGCTATTTTACAATGGCTTCATACTTGATTCATTCAAACAGAACTGAAACTGTAATTATCTACCTAAAAAAAAATCAGTTTTCATTACTTAATTAATTTTAATCTGTTAAAAAAACAAATTCACAGTGGCATTCATTCAAAAGATAAATTAATGAAGCAACAGCAGTGAAAGTCTACAGTGTGTGTCGAGAGTGATGTATTTGTAAGCGATGTTAATGGCCTTGGGTCCTGCTGAGAGGTCTATGGAGCTGGTGTGGAGTAAGATAAGCAAATTGCAGACTGGATCACACTGACTTGTCAAGGTTAAGCAGAGAGACACAGCAGCAGGCTGCAGCTCTGATTACTGAATTACACACACAGACTCGCTACCTCTCATTCTCTCACACACTTGACAGAGAATGGTTCGGCACAGCTATCCACAGGAGCCTAATATTCACTTGTGGGTGTTATCATTCAAATGAATATGGCTTAGTTGTTCAGGATGTGACAGGGAGCTGAGCGCCTCTGAAATCTCTACAATAAAGAAGTACAATAAAATATACATGTGTGATTAGTGTCAGCAAAGGACTTTATAAAGCTGCATCACATATACCCATGATAACATTTCAGAACACACACACTAGAGAATTAAACCAGTGCCAGTATTACACTGCAAGAACAGAGTGGATTAAATAATAGAAATACATACTGGTGCAGTCAACAGACTAAATTAATTTAGAATTTGCTAAAAAAAATTGGTCTCCTAATATGTGTAAAATATAATATTTTTCAAATTCTGGTAATGTTGGTTTAAATGCATTTATGTTGTCTTTGTAATGAAAGAAAAATAAATAATATGCACACAAAATCTGATATTCCTTAACATTACTGGTGGTTCACGCAAACTTTCATTCTCATATTTCAGCTATGAATATAACTTTACTTTTGGCAAAGCCCCATTTGATTCATAAATAAATTTGCTGATGAGCATAAATTTGCTGATGAGCATAAATTTGCTGATGAGCATGTCTTCACTGTTTACTGATAATATAGATTATATAATATATAATAATATAAATTAATTAATAATGTAATATATATAACTGATTTTGTGTTGTCTTTCTGGCAATCCTAATAGTAATAAATAATAATAAAAACATAATAATAAAAAATAAACAGTATGCCATTCTTTGTCTTCTAAACAGGTGTTCTGTGTGTCAAACCAGTTTGGAATTGTCTGGCCATTAAACTATAGTGAACTTATTATTGAAGAAACCAGTCTGAGATGATTTGAGCTTTGTGACATGGTGTGTTGTCCTGTTGTAAGTAGCCATCATAAAATGGGTAAACTGTGGTCATAAAGGGATTGACATGGTCAGCAACAATGCTCAGGTAGCCTGTGGTGTTTAGACAAGGCTCAATTGGTACTAAAGGGCTCAAAATGTGCCAAGGAAATATACCCCACACCATTACACGACCACCAGCCTTAACAGTTGATACAAGGCAGGACGGATCCATGCTTTCATTTTGTTTACGCCACATTCTGACCCTACCATGAGAAATCTGCAGCAGAAATCGAGGCTCATTAGAACAGGCAAACTTTTTCCAATTTTCTATTGTCCAATTTTGTGAGTTTCCTGTTCTTAGCTGACATGAGTGGCACCTGGTGTGGTCTTTTGCTGCTGTAGCCAATCTGCTTCAAGGTTTGATGTGTTGTGCTTTCAG
Source organism: Carassius carassius (assembly GCF_963082965.1). Lineage (NCBI taxonomy): Eukaryota > Metazoa > Chordata > Actinopteri > Cypriniformes > Cyprinidae > Carassius > Carassius carassius. The sequence goes on from NC_081765.1 coordinate 5,536,889, forward strand.
AGATGCTCTTCTGTATAGCCAGTGGTTATTTGAGTTACTGTTGTCTTTCTATCAGCTCAAACCAGTCTGGTTATTCTCCTCTGACCTCTGACATAAGGGAATTTTCACCCACAGAACTGCCACTGACTGGCTATTTCCTCTTTTGGACCATTCTCTGTAAGCCGGAGATGGTTGAGCATGAAAATCCCGGTAGATCCGCAGTTTCTGGCACCAACAACCAAGTCATCACACCAATTTGCTTTCCCATTCTGATACTTTGAACTTCAGCAGATTGTCTGAACCATGTCTACATGCCTAGATGCATGAGTTGCTGCCATGTGATTGGTTGATAAGTTATTTGTGTTAACAAGCAGGTGAACAGGTGAACCTAATAAAGGTGTATAGATTCATGTGTCATATGTTGCACTGTTTTATATTCCCCATAAATCCCATCAAAGTTATTAGAAATGCTGTGCATACGTTTGACGGAACCATTTCAAAGGAACTTTTTGTTAATGGACTGGGCATTACTAGAGGACATAAATTAATCACATTTGTATTCATTTATTTAGCATACACTTTTATCAAAAGCGACTTACAAAAGTGGTTTATTGGTCAACTAGATTAGAAAGCAAGCTAGAAACTACTCTTTAATTTATTCAGCAGACAGAAGAAATAAACAGAATATTTAACTGCTTTCATTGATTCAAGGTAACAATATATGGTTTATCTGACTTTGTCTTATTATAATGTTTATAATAATAAATATATAATAATAAGTATAATGCAATGCTAATCGACATAACCTTTATCAATGCTTGGAATACTATGAAATATGTTGCATGCCTTATTCTGTGTAAGAAGCCACATCAGGCTTTACTGTCAAGATATGCATGACAATCACATTTGATTAATCGTGCAGCCCTAATTTGTGAGTTCCCAGCATACACTGCAGCATGAATATAGTATGGGGTTACTATTAAAGTATTATAGTCTTTCTGTTTGCTGACTTTTTGTTGTTTTGTCATTATTGTTAATTATTTATGCTGTAATGTTAAGTGGTCGCCCTTTTACAGTTGTTAATTCAGATTCTTCTTCAGGCTTGCTTTATGTGTCAAGTGTTTAGATCTATGCACAACCTCCACAAACATCACAGAAATCTTTGCTTTGTTAGGTGATTGTGCATTTAGAAACAAATAAAGCATAGTTCACTACACATTTAAGAATCATATATATTATCAGTATATATATATTGACAAAAGAAAATAAAAAAACAAGACTGTCTTATTATTTAGGAGCATTTTTAAGACAAACTTGAGAACCCATTAGCTCTGATATCATTCAAGCTAGAGCAAGGAACAAACTGGTGTGACATTATCATCAGGCCAAAACAAAGTTTCCTTGTTCGTTTAGTAAGTTTAAAAAAAGCTGCTAAACTCTTTTGAACCTCCATTCCCTTAACATAAAGACTCTCTTTTGGCATCTACTGTATGGTTCTATTGAGGACCTTTAACACCCATGAAACTTTTCCAAGGTTCTTTAAATTGAAAAAGATTTTTCTTAAATGTTTTTCACAACGATTAAAAAACACTGTAAAAACACCCTTTTAGTATTTCTATTTCCAAGAGTGTTGGTCCATGTTGAGGTCAGACGTCTGTGGGTAAAAACATGAATACACTAGAGAGCTGCTTTATAGTAGAACCTGAAGTAATTCTAGTTGAAAGCAACACTGACAGAGCTTTTAATGATGCATAGCTAATTGCTTTAAAGAAATCTGTCTTTTAAAGTGTTGTATATATTTTGCATACCTTGTGCAAACATTAACTTGCAATAGCATAAGTGAGAAAATGATAAGATGTTAAATGTATTATTCTTTCAAGCAGACATAAAGCAAATTGAAGGTTTTCTCTTGAAGTGAGAAAAAAATAAAAGCATACTATATTTGCATGCATCCTTCTTTACTCTGTTTTTGTCTTTCTCTGCCCTCTTGCACCCTCCCTCACTCTCTCTCTCACTCTCCCTACTGTTATCAGTCTCCTCTCCAGCAGCACAGCTGTTTGCTGATTTAAAAGGTTAACAGACTAGTCAGCAATTACACTGCACTGTGCAGTAAAACACAATTACATTACAGCTGAGGACAAATGCCAGGCACTCAATTCAGAAGAGAGAGTGAAAGAAGATGCATACAGTCTACAGTGCCACTAAAACACAATACTCTTTTGTGTTTCTGCCAAGACTCAACTGTTTACATACACATGTCAGTGTGTGTCACTGAGGGAGTGAGAGTGTATCTACAATCTAAAATTATTTGATTTGGTAAGTTTTGTCACAGATTCAGATATATAAAACTGTGGAACTGAAAAACATCATAAACCAACCTAAGGTAGTTCACTGGTCACCTAGTGTGACCAACCCCTGTAAAATGAATAAATAAATGAAAAATAAATGTGCTTCATTCTATTAAGTGTGCACTTGTGTTCATCTAAGCATATAATTTTATTTCAATTAAAAAGTTTTCAGCTTTAAATCAGTCAGCATTTTTGAAAAATACTACCTGTGTCTGCCCTGACCCCCAACAACAGGAACCTCTTCAAGCCTGTCCAGTCCAAATAAGTGGGAACATACAAGAGTTTTTTTCTACCACATCAAATGGGATGGATTGATAAATTTCCCTATTTCAGTGGCACTTTTACCACTAGAGCCCATACTGAGTCTTTCTCTCTACAGGGTTCTTAACCAGAATGTGAACAACTTGCCAGATTCCAACAAGCATCAGAAGGGTCCAGAGCTTAGCTGCTAAGTTTGTAGACATCTCCTCAAGACCTTCAGCCTGCCGCTGCAGGCAAGGGGAAGAATCTTTCAGAATGGATCATATTGCAGGTTGACTTTCCCAGTCCAGCGATGGACGTGCTCTATGTTGGTCCTCAGGACAACGGCTGCCCAGACCCTCAATCTCTAGATCCACTTGATCCAGGTGATCGAAGTGAGATAGAAAAGTTGTGCCTTCGATTACGCCATTTTCAAGCTTTGCCTTTTAATTCATCCCAAACTACTTTTCTTGTTTTGGGGTAATCTATAGGGCTTGACCGTACCACGAACCCTGGAGATGTTTTCATGTGGTGCTCTATGAGGTTTTTCCAGCCATGCTGACGGGAGAACATGTCGGCAAATTCCTGTAGTAAATTAACAATCACTGCAAGTTGGGATGAAGATAGGTGATTTCCACAGGTGACCAGAACCATGGCTTTAGGCTTCAAATCCATTTCTGGCCTGAGCTCCTCCCCCTCTTTTACTGTAGTGGCTAAGGTAGAGGTACTGTAGAGGTTACATTTGCTGTGCCCCTGCCTTATCAGGTCACACTACCTTATATCTGCCACCTGCTGTGTGACCACAAATGGTCCTTGCCACTTGGTGAGTAATTTAGAGCTAGACGTGGGCAATAATAGAAGCACTTTCTCTCCCGGCATGAATTTGTGTAATTGGCTGCCCCTGTTGTAGCTACGGCTCTGACATTCCTGGGCCTGAAGCAAATTCTCCATTTTGAGCCACCCCAGTGTATGGAGTTTTGCTCACATTTCCAATGCATAATGAATTTCATTCTTTGCGTTAGTAGGTCCCTCCTCCTAAGCTTCTTTTAGGAGGTCAAGCACTCCCTGTGGCTGACTCCCATATAGAAGCTCAAATGGGGAAAATCCTGCGGAGGCTTGGGTAACCTCACGTATTGCAAACATCAAGGACTCCAACAAGTGATCCCAATATTTGTGTCGTCGTGTATGAACTTATGAATCATATTTTTCAATGTTTAACTACACCATTCTACCAGTCAATCCATTTGGGAGTGGTAGACACTGATGTGTATGGATTTAATTCCCAATAATTCATAGAGTTTGTGAAGTGTATGTGACATAAATGTTGTGCCTTTGCCGGTGAGGATCTCTTTCGGGATCCCCACCTGTGAGATAAATCTGAAGAGATCAACCACCACACTCATCGCAGAGATGTTGTGGAAGGCCACTGCTTCTGGGTATCACCATGACTAATGCAAAGTGATGCCCTCTTGTAGACCGTTCTAATAGGCCGATGAGGTCCATGCCAGTTCTGTCAAAGGGGGCCTCGATTAACTGCAGAGGGCACAATAGTGCTTTTGGGATGGCCGATGGATTAACAGCTGACACCACCTGCAGACATCCCCGAGAATGGCCGGCCAATAAAAGTGGGCCATGAGATGGTTAAGTGTTTTATCTTGTCCTAAATGCCTGGCCATTGGGTTGTAGTGGACTGCTTGGAAAAGCATTCCCTGACGGCCCTTCAGTATCAATAACTGTGTTATATCCTCTTTTGTCTGCGTGTCCTGCATCATGCGATATAAGCTATAACGAATCACGACAAAATATAGGTATTAGAGAAATCGGCCAGGCTCCACAAGGTTGCCATCAATCGACTGCACATAGTCGAATGCATGACGCAATGTCTCATCTCGAGACTGCTCCAGGGGGACGTCTCCGAGGGGAAGGAAAACTGCTGCCTCCCTCTCCATCAAGTCATCTCTCCCTGGGACAGCTCCAGATAGACCTGGGGTCACCTCACCAGCCCCAGCAATTCTCACATCCCAGTCATCGTTGTTTCTGCAGGAACAATTGATGGATGGACGGCTGATTACAACCCGAATCCACCAAAGCCTAATATGTATTTTCCCTAGCACTTACTGGTACATAATACTTCCCGGCTCAATCAGGGGGTGCTTGGCAACACCTCAGGAACCTGGATCAGTGTATCCACATCCAGGGATGTACAATGATCCCCAAAATGCCCAAGCTCCCCACAGTGCCAGCAGAGCAGCCCAGACTTCGCCTCCACACTGGTGGCAGCAGAAACCTCCTCCTGCAGCTGAGTAGAAAGAAGGGGGATAAGAAGGAAACAGGGGCTGAAAAAGAAACCCCTGTCCTCAGAGGTGGGATTGGTCAGGCCAGTGAAGTCAGCTGTGTGGGCACCTCCTGCCGCATTCTTGCAACGTATTCCCTCCAATTTCCAGGGTTTCGGCACCACTGTGACAAACTTGGTGTGGAAATGAGGGAGGCAATGTCTGAGAGCAGCTGGGCAACAGAGTTTGCTCTTTTATTGGCACTTCTTTATAAACAAATAAAAAGAAAAGAATGAGGGCTTTTCAGCATTAACTAAAAAAAAATAGTTTCAAACCAACAGTCATTTCTTTTGGGGCATGGCATGAGACAGCATAGCACTCCCCAGACATCCTTCTTCACTCTCTCCAAGACCTGCTTTTTATCTTGTATCTTGACTCAAAGCAAAATGAGAACACCTGTTCGATTTAATTGACGAGAGGCATTTCCCTTAACCATCACCTCTCCAGCACTTATTTTCTATCTGCAGAGGCTTTTAAACCAAACCCTGCTTTCCACAATAATCTTTTGTCATGCTTTAAAGAAGTATACTTATTTTGTGTTGATATACTAAATCACAAGTGCTTAATTATGCAGCTTCAATAAAAATCACATTAAAGCATATTTTAGTTATGGTTATCATGTAATTAATTGGCCAGAAACATTACATTTAGTTTGCACTTAAGCATATTCTTTTAAAGTTAAAAAATATTATTTTATATTTTGTTTTTTAGTAATAAGTAATCTTTTTAAAAGTGTACAAGGAAACTGGTTTGGCTGGTGTGTTTAAACTGGTTTTAAAAGGTTTGGAGCACTTGTTATACCAAAAAGCAAACCAGGAAAGCCACCTTAGACTGGTTTAATTGGAATTTCCAAACAGGATAGGGGTATAGCAAAATGTGTCACAAATGTGTTCTTATTGGCTTGCAGATTCAATATTTTATTATATTATTTGCTAATGCTTGAAGTCCTGGAAAACATCTAGATCCTGAGGCAAAACCAGTTTAGAACCACTAATCTAAAGCTCGTAACGCACACAGCATTCACCTCTAACTGCTAACACTCAACTAATCACAACTCAGACAAGCAGCTTCAGAGCTGCAGAGTCGTGCGTGTGTGTTCAGCGTTGCGTTCAAGCGTATGTAATTTACCAGACCAGTGGACACCAGGATGGAACACGCACGTTACAGCGGTCTGCTGTATGTCTGCCGAAGATCTGTGTGGTTTCAAAGATCGTTCATGAAAGAGGAGAGAGGCTGTTCATTAGGGAATCCTTCCTGTGTGAGAGCTGCAGTCTCAGTGGCTGATTTATGATTCGCCGTGGCTCTGTTCATGCTACGCTAACAATGCTCATTAAAAAGAGGATGTCATCACTCTGCGACACCGTGGGAGTCATACGTGTCACATGCATCCTCTATAAAGCGAACTGCTGATCAATGCCGTCCACAACATCCTGTAAATCTGTCATCACGGCCATGGAAAAACCCCCACCCACTCCCACACACACATTGAGAGAGACTATTAGAGTGATCAGAGAAGATCAGAGGTTAATGTGGAGCTGTTTGCTGGTGTTTAGTTTGGTATTAGAGGATTTTATGTGTTCACAGCTATTTGTGTGTGTATAATAATGTTCTTGGTTTTTAAACTGTGTTGGTAAGGATGTAATCAAAAACTAAAGATTTAGAGGACCAAATGCAAAAATTAAAGGGATAGGCCTGATATACAAATGAAAATTCTGTCATCATTTATTCACCTCTTATTTTTCCAAACCTGCATGACTTTATTTTCACTAAGGGGCAAAAACAATAGAAATACATCTCACAATGGTTTATTTTGCGTCATAATATATATATATATATATATATATATATATATAAATAATTAAACCTCATATTAAATATTTATAAAAATTGTTATAAAACAAGCAAGGTTATAGTCTGTGGTCATTAAAATAAGTTTTATTTGAAAAGACTAGAAGTCTATGCCCTCATTTAGACAGTTAAGTGGTCTCGTGTGTGTTTGGATTTCTCTCTTGTTCATGGTTGGAGGTTTGGGCTCTGAGCTCTAAGCAGACCTGCTGCTGTACACTCAACAGATAAGCAGCACAGGACAAGATAAGAGCGCACACACACACACACACACACACACACACACACACTGAAGCATGAGACCCCCGACAGACAGACTGAACCCTTTCTGTCCCTTTAAAAACTGGTCTAATCCTCCAAAGTTTCAATATCTGGGTGAGATCAGCTGCACATGCCATGAAATAAACCCCATATTTAGGAATGGGAGAAAATGTAATAGTTTAATAATTGTTTATGGAAAAATATTCTGCTAGGACAATAACTTTAACCCTAAAACACAATGCAACATGTCATTCAAGATATGGGCAAAACTAATTTAAAAAAAAATCCTTCATTTTAACACTGAGCCCAGTTTTTATGGATCTTTCCATAAAAATGAGGACACGCATTAACATTTTCAGATGATATTTTGGCCAGCTTCCTGTCATTCTAAAACAGTATGACTGTTTTTGTTTTTATTGCAATAGAAAAGAAAAGAAAAGAAAAGAAAAGAATAGATAGAAAAGAAAAGAAAAGAAAAGAAAAGAAAAGAAAAGAGAGAAAACCACATGGACGTGTGTCAACTGAATTACTTTTATGGATCTTGTTCAGAGGTCAGTGTTTATACATTGTTTGGAAACACAGTCATGCAGAGTGATTAAATGAAGGTGAGTAAATGATGACAATTTCATTATTGGATGAACTGTTCAAAACTGCTTGCACCACAACTCCTGAATTGTACACCGCAGAGAGATTATTACGCTGCAAACCACAGACTAACTGAAGCTATAAATTATGATGTTCTACACAACAAGGTCTAAACAAAAGTAAAACAGAATAAATAACCAGGGACACCCTTTTTGCATACCAATGACAAGCTTTGGCTTTTTAGTCATTGTTTTTTCTTTTCAACCTGCACTTCTTCTTCTTCTTTCTCTGTAGTTCCTTGGGAATCCAGAGAAAGAAAGAAAGAAAGAGAAGTTGAGCGAGCCCCAGCCGCATGTGTTGTGTGCTGGATGAGAATTAGGGGGGAAATCAATTCAGATGCTAATGAGAGCGTCTCTAATTTATTAGCTGCTGAGGAACGCGTGTTACATTAATTTCAACTGTAAACAATTATTTCACCTGAAGATTTATGAGTATGTGGTGCGGCGGCGATGCACACACAAAGCAGCTTTTCATAACGCCTTCAAAGCGTGTTACTTTCACATAAGATTAGCTTCCCATTTTCAATAAGCCTCAAAGGTTTTTGAGTGTAATATTGGAGTCCATCTATTACTGTCAGACACCCGGACTCTACATCGTCTGTTCAAACCGATGTGCATTTCCTCGTGTCTACTATTGCAGGTGAACCTCTGGGGTACAATAAGACTTTAATGAATGAAAAAATTGTTCTTAATTTCATCTGCAATGGTAAGCTTCTTAAACGATAGAGATGCATTCTCTTCATAGGCCTTCGGTAAGCTCCAGCCACCCGTGTTACGTGGAGCCGATGTGAACACGCTGCTCTCTATTGATTACCACAGGAACTGCACGAACACACCATTTTGATCAGTTTCACCTTTCAGGGTTGTCTAATAAAGGGCTTGATCGTTTTCATATAATCACATTGAATTGTCATATTTAAATCTCGTGTGACATGGTTCTGAATCTCTCTATCCGTCTTTTATAGGCTTACAATGAATGAAGATGAAGACATGGGGCAAGTTGACACCGGTGTCGAGTTAATATTTCTTCTTGTAGGTTTATGGTATTTTTAGACAATTTCTGTATAGAAACATATATTAAGATTTTACACTTAAACCCTTTATTGAAAAAAAATTGAGTGTTGGTGGTTTCGATACTGAGGTGTTGATGTTTTTTATTTTATTATTATTTTTTTTTATCTAATCTGTATTTAAAATATAAGTATATTATAGGTTTTTCAGGTAAATGTAACCAATACAGCAATCATAAAACAAAACAAAAAATATCATTTACGGCTAATACTAAACTAGTTTAAGGCCAACATAAGCATTTGCACAATTGCACTTGAACTGCTCTGTGTGATTCAACTAGTTTTACAAAGTCTTGCACATTTGCTGCGTAGCTGTGGTTAGAAAGATGGTCTACTGTAACTGAAAGTGATGCGAGTGACTAATGAAGTTTGTTTAGGTGAAACATGATGACTCAGTAAGTGTCAGTGGGACGGTGTTAAACGGCTGTTTGCTGTTAGCTTGTGTAATGTGGAGATTTTAGGAATCTGAGAGGAGGCAGGTGTTTGTGCTTTATAACGAAGCTCTGCTGAAGAGGCTGTTTGTTCTGCGTGGGTCCACAGAACCATTTCCTGAACCAAGCAGTCTCCTTCCCTTTACTGCCCTCATCAGTCCTGCACGAGCACGAGGCTGCAGCCTCCCCTGCCGACGCTAAAAGATGAATGTCTGTTATTGTTTGTGTGATGACAGAGTGTTTCAATCAGGTCCTGTGCAGAGCTAGAGCGCTGAGTCAGTTCCTCTTCCATCGATCCATCACATGGCCTGCAGCCGGCAGGTGTAGTTGCTTTCTCCCTGGGGACGCAGGAAACACCTGCCCTGCCCAGATCTCCTCGCCACGACACATCGCTAGAGCGCTGCACTCCTGTCCAACCGCAAACTGTCAGGACAGCACTTTCCTGCTCGTTTGTTGTGCTTGTGCAGGTATTAAGGGAGTGAGGCGGATCAGGTCATTTCAGGCCCTCGCCTGGGGACCCTCAGACTGACTCTAACATTTAGCTTTTATAGGGGTCCTCTCTATTATGCAGTACCCTTTGAACTCTGTAGTGTTTAAAAAATGAGCAAAATTTTAAAGAGTTGATGGAATGGTGGTGACGTTGAAGTCATGTGACTATGGTGTTGTTCATTTATAGTAGACTTGAGGTACTTGGATTTAGGACTTTGACCGCAGTTACGAACGAACTCAGATGGACTTGTTCTCGAACTTGACACAGACTCGGACATTTTGGACATTTTGGAATTTTTCAGAGTAAAGGTGAATCCATGTCATGTAATATGAAAGATTAAAAAAAAAATGTAAATTAAGATAAAAAGACATTACGGAATGTCTCCCACTCAAATACAATTGAGGACTCAACTCAGATTTGACAAGGTAGACAAGCTTAGCCTTTTAATCCTGGTGATTGTATTTAGGCTTTGAAATTCATACAAGTTGTGTAAGATTCTTGAAGATTACCATAATGAACAAAATGCATAACAATCATAAACTCTTGTTGGTCCCAAAGCTTATTTTACACAATAATCCAGAAGCCAATGGAAGAATCTTGTCAGCTTTTTGTCGAGGAAACCAGGGTGAAACCTGTAAAAATACATAAACGCTTTTGGAACTGGATTTGTTAAAGGAATTTCACAAAATACTAAAGAGATACTGGTGAAACAGGGAAGAAACGAAAATTGAGAAGTGATGTTGTAAAGAAACACTAAATATGGAGATTGTGGGTGGTGATTTATGCAAATGAGGTCTCCAATTTACATGAATCCACATGTTTTATTAATATTAAAATAGAGTAGGGAACAAATTCATGTCTACATGGTGCATACTGTGCATATAAAGACAAATTATTAGGGAAATTGTTAGGAAATGAGACTTATTAATGTCATAAACATATTTATTTTTGAAATCCATTCAGAGAGGAGAAAAATAAAAAATGTGTATATTTCTTAATAAATGAGTCATTTTTGTTTAAGAAGCTATAGCGGGCCAGGAGACATGGCAAAAATGAAAAACATTCAAACCAAAGTAATAAAATGACTTAAAATGCCCCATATTTCATTGTTTCCTAATATGATTTAAGGATTGAGTGTTTAATATTTTATCCAATATATTAACACATACGATGGGGACATAAAAAGTGTTTTGCATAAAAGTAGTGACCTGTAACACCCTGCAGATTAACACACACACACCCTACAGTCAGAGATGATTTTACTTGACAATGACTTCCTAAATGAATAGCCACGCGATTGAGGCTCCCTGCAGTCGACAGAGCTTTATTACAGCGCAGTATTGATGTCCCCTTCACAAACATCAATAGAGCCGCTCCATCTCCACACGCCGCTATCTTCAGCATCAAACTGTGTGGTCTGCCTTTAAAAAGGACGGCCCTCTAGCTATGACTGAATTATCATTTTTAGACATTTCTGTTTGCGCAACATTTTCTTTTACAGTTATTAATCACGTCTTCGTCAGTCTGCGAGAGGCCTGTGGCATTTATTAGTCCCAGAGCTTTGCTGTTGTGCGTCTCTGTGATCACGGCCCGTGGAGCGAGCTCATTATCTGCCACAATCACTGAGAAGGCTTCAAGGCGTCAGTGCACTTCAAAACCACAATAGTGTATATAAAAATCTACTTGGATAGTATAAAAAATAAGTCAGTCCCCTTGACAGCCAAACTAAGGCTATTGTTACAAAGAAAGCTCTGTAAAGATGTGGAAGGGTCTTAGATTTGAAACCTATACTAGCTTTATCTTCACACATGTTCACTCCATGTTACATTTATAGACGGATCGCCCACCTGTCTGATTTATTTAGATTTGAGAGGAAAAATTGCACCGATACACAAAGGAATAATTTGATTCACAGACACCAAACAGGCTCTTTTTCATAGTTTGTCAGCTTTTTATTTTCAAAAGTTAGCAAGCTGCTTACCTAGACAGTATTTTATTCATTAAAGATGCACACCTGATATGTACAGACTGTTACTGAATGGTACGAGCAACATTATGACTCTAAGACAGTAAATTCATAACCTGTTTTACTTAAATGCACTCCATTGTCCAACAAAATATTCAAATTCCTTCTTATTTAATATTAAAACTACAATATACATATTATTACACAGTATTAATATACTATATATATATGTGTGTGTGTCACAGTGTCTGGGTTGTGTTCCCTGGGTTTCCACTAGGTGTCCTCCTTTCTCACGGTGTCTGTCTCCTTATCACTTCCTGTTCCCTTATTTGGTCACCTTCCTGCTGTTTAGTAATTGATTGTTCCCCACCTGTCTCCTGTTCCCTCATTATCCTTCTGTGTATTTATACCCGGTCTGTCTGAGTCTGTGTTACGGAGTCCTTGTTTAATGTCCTATAGTTATTCATGTCCGTCGCTTCTTGCCTTGCTTTGCTTTGCTTTGCTTTGCCTTGTCTTCGTGATCGTCACCGGTGATCGTCAAGGACTGAGTCAGGGCTAGTCACCGGTGATCGTCAAGGACTGAGTCAGGGCTAGTCACCGGTGATCGTCAAGGACTGAGTCAGGGCTAGTCACCGGTGATCGTCAAGGACTGAGTCAGGGCTAGTCACCGGTGATCGTCAAGGACTGAGTCAGGGCTAGTCACCGGTGATCGTCAAGGACTGAGTCAGGGCTAGTCACCGGTGATCGTCAAGGACTGAGTCAGGGCTAGTCACCGGTGATCGTCAAGGACTGAGTCAGGGCTAGTCACCGGTGATCGTCAAGGACTGAGTCAGGGCTAGTCACCGGTGATCGTCAGGGCTAGTCACCGGTGATCGTCAAGGACTGAGTCAGGGCTAGTCACCGGTGATCGTCAAGGACTGAGTCAGGGCTAGTCACCGGTGATCGTCAAGGACTGAGTCAAGTCACCGGTGATCGTCAAGGACTGAGTCAAGTCACCGGTGATCGTCAAGGACTGAGTCAAGTCACCGGTGATCGTCAAGGACTGAGTCAAGTCACCGGTGATCGTCAAGGACTGAGTCAAGTCACCGGTGATCGTCAAGGACTGAGTCAAGTCACCGGTGATCGTCAAGGACTGAGTCAAGTCACCTCTGATCGTCAAGGACTGAGTCAAGTCACCTCTGATCGTCAAGGACTGAGTCAAGTCACCTCTGATCTTCATGAGCAAAGGCAAGTCACCATTGATCTTCATGAGCAAAGGCAAGTCACCATTGATCTTCATGAGCAAAGGCAAGTCACCATTGATCTTCATGAGCAAAGGCAAGTCACCATTGATCTTCATGAGCAAAGGCAAGTCACCAATGATCTTCATGAGCAGGGTCAGGCCAGCACCAATCTTTTGGAGTCCAGTAAGGACACCAGGGAATTACCAGAGTTTCGTCGTCCCGTTGGTCCAGCCGCACGGAGGTCTGCTCCGCCTTGGGGGGCTCTGGTCCTGACCACATGGCTGTGGTGGTCTTCTGCTCCGCCCTGGGGGGCTTCCGCCTTGACCACACGGCTGTGGCGGTCTTCTGCTCCGCCCTGGGGGGTGCCACATGATGTCCTTATGGATTTCTGTTTTGTGTTTCTTGGTTTCTGTCTGTTCCCCTCAGTGAGTCTGGCCCTCCGTCCCTCCCCCTGAGCCTCCACCTGTCCGCCTCCCTCCTGGTCTGTGTTGTGTCTTGTCGTGGAGCGTCTGGGAGCCGCTCCGTAGAGGGGGGGTCCTGTCACAGTGTCTGGGTTGTGTTCCCTGGGTTTCCACTAGGTGTCCTCCTTTCTCACGGTGTCTGTCTCCTTATCACTTCCTGTTCCCTTATTTGGTCACCTTCCTGCTGTTTAGTAATTGATTGTTCCCCACCTGTCTCCTGTTCCCTCATTATCCTTCTGTGTATTTATACCCGGTCTGTCTGAGTCTGTGTTACGGAGTCCTTGTTTAATGTCCTATAGTTAATCATGTCCGTCGCTTCTTGCCTTGCTTTGCCTTGTCTTCGTGTCTTGTTTATGTTTGATATTCTGGTTTTGACCCTGCCTGGACTGTTTACCCCTTTGGATTACCCTTTAATAAATGACTTACCTGCAATTGGTTCTATCTCCGTGCCTCATTGGATCCCTGCCGTGACAGTGTGTGTGTGTGTGTGTGTGTGTGTGTGTGTGTGTGTGTGTGTGTGTGTGTGTGTGTGTTTGTGTGTAATACTGTATGTGCTTTATAAGTATTAATAAACAGCCATTATGTGAGTAATATGCAGGCTAATATTGAGAACTGGTCCCCAAAGTGTTACTATAAATTATAATATATTATTAACAGAAAGCAATAGAAAGTGTTCATATAGGTAAAATAGATTAACCACAATTAATTTTGTGATTCAACAACTTTCAAGAACCATACACGCTTTAATTAGAAACAATAACTAGGAGAAAATATATCTTTGTTTGTTTGTTTGTTTTTTTATATTACATTAGATTGTTTTAAAATATTAATAATACTATTAATATTGATTATGTCCATGATAATATACTAAATTAAAGCATTTTAAGTCATCCTGCGGCCCCTGGATGTTTGTTGAGTGCCCTAGTGGGGCCCGGGGCCCGGCTTGAGAACCACTGCTTTAAGACGCCTCATTTTGGTCAAATCCTAAAGCAACACTGCATTATGGAAAGGACAATCTAAAAATGTAAAGCAAAGGGGTTTGTGAATTTTTCATCCATGATGTTGAACAGAGTTATGAGAAATCCAGATTCCAGACTAAAAAAAAAAGTTACTTTTCATAAACTGAGGTGTCCAGAAAAAGCCAATTTAAGTTAATTAACAGATAGTTTACGCATAATTTGTGTGTATTATCTATTTTTATGCTTAATGGAGCGATAGCAACATGCTAATGTTGGAAAACTCTGTTGGAACCAACTGTAAGCCAAGTCTCTTGTTGTACCCCTTTTTTAGGTAGCACACTTGTGAGGTATTATTTTAGTTATGATGCAGCTGAATATGTAGACAATAAGGTTTTGGAACAGCAGTCTATTATTTAGTAAATGGTCTGTTTCTTCTCTATCCACGCTGCTATAATCGCAGACAGCTGAAGGATTGGTGTGGAGATCATTGCTGTGGGCTTCTGGCCTCGGAGAAGCGTCATGCAGAGCTGTTTACAGGATTCTGGGACCAACAATGCTGTTTGAATTTCCATAAACTGTCCAAACTATTCAGATGTGTGACTTACTGGCCACTGTTTAGCTAAATGGCACTGGACATATTTCATTGCATAATTCACATTTTATTTGTATCAGTAGAAAATGTAGGTTAATATAAACTTGGTGGCTGCCAAGCAGTTTCTGTTTTCAACAGATTATATTACAGGCTTCACTTCCTGTGCAATATTTTCATTTCATGACATAGCAAAAATACATAAACATTGAATAATATTGTGTGCTATTGAGATAATGCAGGGAAGACTGGCTAGTTATCACTTTGGAAAGCTGTTCAAATCTGTTTTTGTGATTGTTTGAATTAGTAATTGGAACTCTAATCTCTTAGCTGTTGGGAAAGCGAACACAATAAAACCCTAATAATATGTTCAGACAAGAGTTTAAGAGAAAAGAGAAAACTTTGAGCTTGAGAAAATTTTTGACATTTTCAGATTCTGATATAAAAAAGCAAAGAGAAAGAAAATATATTATATTTATATAAATATTTATTGTTATCAATAAGTTGTTCAATAATTTTAAATGTTAACTTAAAAGTAAATATTTAATTTTAAGGGGTTTGGGTGACAAACATTAAGCTACACATGAAAACAGCAATGACATCACATCGCACAGCAAAAGTCTTCCAGGTTTAAAACATTTTGGGGAAAGTAAAAATAAAAATATTACAGAGAAAATAATAAGAATTAGGGACAATCTATCAGTTATATAGATCTCACTGCCATTGTGTTAATATGCAATTATGTAATCCATAAAAAGGTAACTTTAATCTGATAATAAGCATTTTAAAATGTAATATACTCCAATTACAAATACTTAATTTTGGGAATCTGATTACGTAATCCATATATAGGCTATATATATATATATATATATATATATATATATATATATATATATATATATATATATATATATATATATATATATAAAACAATAGGTTCCGCTGTGACAACTTACCCCATGGTGCTGGGGTCACCAAACCAGCCATAATGTCACAACTATGCCTGACTTCCATTTTTCTTGTGAAATAAACAATGAGTTTAGTCGTTTTTAGTATTTAGTATAACTTAATAGTTAATAATTTATTGTTGGCTTAAATAGGTGACAGAAATTTAGTAATTAAGAATAAAGAAGCTAAACTTAAAAATTCTAATTTAAAACATAAACCTAGTCTGAAAGAGGCCTACTCAAGTGTGGCAACAAGCCTCGCCCCTCCACATCCCCGTAGGAATAAGCACAGCCATATATATATTGTAAGAATGCAAATGTGTGCCAGGCATGGAAAAAGTCCAATCCACAGCATCCAAGATCAGTCTGAATAACAGCCCTGATTCTATTTTTGTTGGGTGTGATTTACGTCCAGTTTCCTCTATGCGCTGTCTGAGGAAACAGATGCGCGGGATTGCGCTTTTCCTCAATTCCTGGGAGAGAGATTCTGGCCCACACCGATTCAAGCTCCCGACTCTCTGCTCTCGTGAGAGAGGGTGGTAAACACTACTTAAACGGGCTCTTAGGTTCCCTGTCTGCAATTCTCCGTTTCCTTCTGGTTTCCACTTGCGTATGTCCGTGTGGGCCGGGCCTTTATGTGGGTCGGGCTTCCCCCCGTTCAGCTCAGCTCAGTCATTTCCCAGGACAAGGTCAATGCTGAGCTCCAGCGCACCCACGCGGGGTGTTCAGATCAGCCGCCGGACACAGTGGCCCTTTGATCGGGGAGCTGGGGGTCTGCCGGGTCAAGCCCTGAATGCGTATCATTCACTGTGCTAATGAGCTGTGGGAAGACATCCTGAGATTGTGTGGTCCAGCTCAAAGCCTGGAAACAAGTCTGAAGTTATATCATTTAAAACATTGTTGAAAGATGGCAGATTTGGGCTCAGTCACGCTATCTTTTTCGGGAACCGTGCTGCACAGAGCATATCGTGTTCATATTCAACAGTGAAATAAATTCATTTCGATTCATAGTCCTATTTTTCATCATAATAAAGAACTAAAAGTTCCATTTAAATTCTGAAATTCTTGAACAACGAAGATGGCCACTATAAAAATAAATAAATAACAGGCCTAATAAAAATTAAGGTCTTCGTTTGTGTTTAAGGTGTACAGGCTTCATTTTATTTGTCTGTGATCCACACAACAGTTTTATCAGTAGCTACGATATCTTGAAATATTGTAAAAATTGTATTGGGTTAAGAATCAAGTTGGAATTGGAAATTTATTGTCTACTATGAAAAGGGAAATGAATGAATACATGTCAATAAAAAAAACGGATTTACTGACAGCTGATGCATTGTTGTGTCGTAAATAAACGATTCATGATGCATGGAGCTTTTCGTGGATAGGAGCGCCATCTACTGGATGTTTTAAACATGCGACACTGCAGCTGTTTTAAAAATGATTGAAACGATTAGAGGTAAATCACTGTGAATGTTATCAGTAATCCATATGCAATATGGTCCTACATAGATTTATTTACTTATTTAGTTGGTTGTAGTTTTTCCTCACGAGGAAATTATCTGTGTTGCAATACATTTATGCTACTTTTAGCGGAGAGGTTTATTTTGGGAAATGTTGAAAACCCATTGGATATACAAACCATCAGACGCGTTAGAAAAAGAGAATTACCTCCTTTAACGTTTAACCGTTGCAATATTCGGGCCTCTGAGATACCTACACACATTTTACTTTATTGATTCCAAATCACATTTTGCTGAAATTATGCTGACATTATATAATTGTAAAAAAAAAAAAAGATACTATTTTAGTTTTTTTCTCAAAATTAATTTAATTCTTCCATCTCAGGTATAAATATTCATGCAGGATTAATTTAATATCAGCTACAGTAGCTATACAGGTCTTTTTGGCAGCAGTGAAGTGAAAGAATGCTTTAACCTTTTAAAGGACGAAAACAGATGTTTTGGATTAGCCTACACTGTTTGCACATTATGTTAAGCAAGAGCAAAGGAATATTTTTGTCTGCAGAATTGTTCTGTGTTGTAATCTTGATTAACTTGAGCTCGGCCTATAGCGCCACCTACTGGCCTTGATGAGAGTGTGGACGGAAAAGCAGGTGAGCAGGTGAACTTTTCTATACCTTTTCTGCACTCTAAGCCCTGTAAGCACTGTATCCTACTGTTTATTTGCTGCCCAAGAAACATTTCTTATTATTAGCTGTGCTGCTTAATATTTTTGTTGAAACCGTGATACTTTTATATTTAGGATTTGTGATGTATATAAAGTTGAAAATTCAAAAGAAAAGACCAATTTTTTTATTAAGTCAATGCATGACTAAAACATAATAAAAAATCTTTCTTTAATATTATTCCGTTTTTCAGGTCTGCTATGAAAAGAGTAACAGTGTTCAGTCCAGCAGCAGACCCTTGGCTATCGCTGACAGACGCATCCTCGTCCAGGGAGATTTATTCTGAAGACTCGCTGACCACAGCTGCTTTCACACAGAGCCAGTGGTATATAATTCATTCATTTTTAAGAGGATATAAACTTAGGTTAATTATTGCCTTAAGTGCTGTCCTAAAACCCAGAGAAGATCACACATTCTGTCAGTCTGAGCAGTAAATGACGTCATGGGACTCCAGGTCAAACCTGTAATAATTCATATTCGGGCTGCCTCTTGGTCTATTGTAAGTATTATTTTTTATTTAATTGTTATAATTTAAATAACCACCTATGTGTTAAATTTTTTATAAAGCAGCTTGTAGTTTTATTGCGATTATTTCAGCCTGAGTGTTATGAAAAGCAAATCATTTTCACTGAACCGCCCCAACTGTAAAATAACTTGTTTAAGCCCCTCACTCGGTTTTAAAGGGGTCCTCGTTCAGCCAATTATTTCACGAGTTAGAAAACACATTCAGTCAGCAGCTCAGGGCCTTTGGGACCTGAAGCATGTGATGAGGATATGAAGCAATCAGCCTTATGATTGTGTGTGGGAGCCTTGGTTTATAGAATGTGTGTGTGTGTGTGTGTGTGTGTGTGTGTGTGTGTGTGTGTGTGTGTGTGTGTGTGTGTGTGTGTGTGCGTGTGTGTGTGTGTGTGTGTGTGTGTGTGTGGGATTTGATACATCTATTGTCAGGCGCCTGTCGACTCTAACTCTAACTCTAAACTTTAACAGAGAGGTGTATGATCAACAGCTGAGCGGTACATCGGACAAAGTGTCTCAGCGAGAAGATATCCTCAAGACATCCATCAACTACATCTGCACAGCTCAGATACTGAACAACACGCACATGCAGGTTTAGAGATGAACCTTTGTCTGGATACAGCTTTTTAAAAAGGCGTTACACAACCTTTGAGAACAGGAGGCCTGACTGTGTGTCAGCTGAGCTCAGACACACTGCATTTCTCTCCGATTCTTGAGTGACGAGGACAGTTTTATAGCATCGAATGTGCTGTTTACAGTCAGAATAAATCTGATTATCACATACAGACATTAGAGACACGGATCCAAGAGACTCATTAAAGGTCACAGTGTTCAGCAGAACATAATGTCTCCCTGTCCAAGAGCTTTCAGATCTTTAATTAAGAAACAAATGAGCTGGAACTAACATGTGTTTACCAGTCCAGCATTAACGTCACTGTTGTGCAGAGAGACAAAGAGAGAGAAGCCTTTCGTTTCATCTCCTCTTTTATCAAAATATGCTTTTCTGATAAATTTGAAGCTAGCAGACATCTGCCAATAAATAAAAGTGCTCTAATATTGGAAGTGAGAGTGACTGTTTTATTAAGGTAGTATTTCATCTGTGTTAATGATGATACACATTATAACACACTCATAAAACTGCTATAAATCAGCATAGACCCTGCATTCACGCTCCTGCCCGAAAGCTTTTTACCAAGGCCATTCTATGTCGATTTATTCAACTATTAAAATTAGGATGCTGCTTACATGTTAATTTTATTAATTACATTTGTCATGTTCATTAGTCTCCTAGGCTGCAGTTTCAACAGATGAATGCGCATGAATGGCCAGCAGGTGGCGCACACTATACTCTATTTGAATGGCCTTGTGTGTAAAACCAGCCTGACTGCATCTGTACACACCTTCTGTGAGCACAGAATCAGATCACTTACAGCATTATGAAAGACTGAGTCTCCACACACAAAAAAAAACATGTACGCCAAAGCAATTCTTATTTGGCATATTTTTATACGCACTTTCATGAGATCGGGATAATATGTCATGCAAACATGACTGTGGGGGTTTGCACATAATGGCCACCACTTTCTCATTCTTAAGAGTAATTAGTATCAAATCACATTTCCTGATTAATATAGGCTAATGTAATACACATATGTAGCCTACAGTAAATTTCCAGTTCCAGAGAAAGTCTGAATATCACACTAAATGGCATTTTTCGTAAAGAAAATCAGGCAAACCTTTCAGTTATTATTACTTTATAATTTATATTTATATTTATAATTTATATCATAGGCAGATTTTTTTTTGGAAAAATGTATTATATCTGATATATATATATATATATATATATATATATATATATATATATATATATATATATATATATATATATATATATATATATATATATATATATATATATATATATGTAAGTCAAGGTATGGATAATGAAAAAGCGGCCCCTAACGTTTGAGAAAAGATCATTTATTTATTTTATTTTTAATTTTTTTTTGATAACTTATTTTATTTACTTGGCGTTTCCCTTTCCATTCAAATTTGGCTGGGTGGTGCTTAACATATTTTTCTGTGGTGTGACAAACTCAGAACCCATTTAATATTGCGTTACACAGACTTAAATGTGACCAACTGCACCTAAGTGAAATTTAAGACCAATGTCAAATACTGAGTGAGATTTAAGAAGCCTATTGGGAATTCTTTGTTTTTCAGTTTTCACTGTATTTACAGTCATTTCTTAAGCCATGAATCACAGTGTTGACACACAAACACATCCACAGTCACTGCATGCTGCAGTTGTTTACACTCATCACAACTGCAGTGTCTTGATTAAGTTGCATCACCTCCATTAGAGTGCAATTATTTTATCATCAACAAGATAAGACACACGTTGTTCAAACAAAATTCAAGATAAATGATTCAGTACACTGCCAGAGATTTGTTTTTATAATTTTATGTTGCACTGCCAGCTCAGACTCTTCTTCAGATTCTTCACTGAAGCATTTTACAGAAAAATCTTTCTAGAAAAAGATGACTAGGATCACATTAAACTACAGACTTTAACCACACCAAAAATATTATATATATATATATATATAAATTATTATTTTTTTTCAGTGGACCTGAAGACCCCAAATAGATGGATGGGCAGATGAAATAAATAAATAAATAAATAAAATGTTTAAGATATAAGTTCCAAGTTCAGATTCAGGCCATTTTATTTTGGCAGTTTATTTTAAGTTTATTGCATGTACATTTTTTTTTTTTTTTAGATCAAAGACAAAGAGCACCCAACATCTAAAATGTACCCGGAAGTGTCCGGCAGCGCCTCCGGCTGCGGAAGTGTGTCATCGCTTCTCTGCGAGCGGCGCTCAAGCTGCATGCGGGTACCGCTTGTCAGTATTCCTGCTATTATACGGAGTTTGTGTTAACAGTATCCATAGTAATAGTTACTTTATAAATCATTCGATAGAAACCTACGACCACCGGTGATCATATCAATCTCACTATTATGGCGTTGGTCGTGGTGACGTTGCACGGCTGTTAATCTGGAGCATCCAATCACATACCCTAATTAATATTCATAAGCAGAGGCATTCCTTTTAACGTCGGTCTTCCAGCCAATTAGGAGGGATTGGTGGGTTTACGTCACTCGATCTAATGAATATTATATTTAAATCCATTACTGAATCTGGCAACGGCACGGCCGGATATCATCCATCAATCCAGTCCCACGTGAACAGCCTCACAAAACCAAACTGTTATGTCTGAAAATGTTCAGCATTGGGTCCCGTTGGACTATGTTTGGTTATGCACTGCGAGTGACAGGTTACTGTGCCTTTAAAGGTTATGGCATTGATTTACGGCAAAGGTCGTAGAATGTAAGTTTCACGTCAGTTGACAAACGGCAACATAAACAAAGCTACACGGTGTGATTATTGAGTCCTTCGCAAACACAACAATTGGCGAACGAGGATGTCTGAACTTGTCCTACCACCTCCGCCACCTTTCCTACCTGTTCCCGGTGATCCAGCTGTTCCCTGGGATCGCTGGCTGGCGTCGTTTGAGGATTATTTGCTGGCTTTAGGACACTCGGATCTAGCGGAGGCGAGGAAGTGCGCGCTTCTGCGCCATTGCCTCGGGCAGGAAGGACAGCGAATCTTCGCCACGCTTACCTTATCGGATGATAAGTACGTCACAGCCACGGCCGCCTTGAAGGCTCACTTCAGCTCTGGAAGAAGCCGGCGGATGCACCGTTTTGAGTTTCGTCAGAGGACACAAACGCCGGGTGAGACCGTTGCCCACTATGTATCAGCATTACGTGAGCTGGCTAGACTTTGTGAGTTTGGGGCTTTGGAGGATGGACTTATAGTTGACCAGTTAATAGAGAAAACGTCATGTAACCAACTGAGGGAGAGACTTTTACTAGAGCCAGACTCCACGACACTAGCGGACGCTTTAGTAATTGGGAAGCAGTTGGAAACGGCTCTAATGGAGACGCGCAAGTTCGGCCGCGCTGCGCACGAGCCTGTGACGTCATCACCACCATCAGTTCAGCATACAGGGATGGCAGCAGCGGCTGACAGGGTGAGTGACAGTTTGGACGTACAGAGAGTGGACAGGGGGCCCAGGGAGAGTGGGCACAAAAGCTGTAGCAACTGTGGTTCCCCTAAACATGCAACCAGAGATCAGTCATGCCCTGCCCAGGGAAAACGTTGTCGTAACTGCAACAAGTTGAACCATTTTGCACGCTGCTGTCGCTCCTCTCCAGCTTGCCATGATACTGCTGCTGTTCCCATAAACACTGTACAGACCTCACAGCCTTCGTTCAAGCTCTGCACTTGCCATGTGGGCACAGCTCTCATTCCACTCCTCGTGGACACAGGCGCTAAAGTGTCAATCCTGAACAAATGTACATATGACCGCTTCTTCAGTCACGTGCCTCTGGAAGCAGCGGCTAAACCCCTGTTAGGCTACGGCCATTTCCCCATCTCTACTCTGGGTGTGGCCTGCCTTCCCGTCAGATATGATCAACAATGTGCGCCTGCCACCAAGTTCTGTATTACCCGGAAGGGAGCTAACATTATGGGCCTAGACTTGTTCCTTGCCCTGGGTTTTACTGTGAGTGATGCTAGGGGCCTGCATGTCCTGCAGGTTGCCACCTCCTGGTCTGACCGCTACCCACAACTATTCAACGGCCTGGGCCACATGACTGGATTTGTACACCAGCCCACTGTTGACCTGGCAGTCCGCCCTGTTATCCAGCCCCTACGGCGCATCCCCCTGGCTCTCCGTGACGCGGTGGAGGCCGAGCTGCATCGCCTGGTGGAGGCGGACGTTATAGAGCCCGTCGATGCCTCGCCGTGGGTGTCTAACCTGGTGATAGCCAAGAGAAAAGGGGGCGGACTGCGACTCTGTGTCGACCTCACAGACGTTAACAAAGCCATCATTCCTGATAAGTACCCCCTACCAACGGCGGAGGAGCTCACTAGCCATTTCCACGGCTCCATTGTTTTCAGTAAGATGGACTTACGTAACGGCTACCTGCAGGTTCCTCTAGCACCGGCCAGCATGGACCTTACAGCGTTTGTCACGCACGTGGGGGTTTTCAGATTTAAACGCATGGCATTTGGACTGTCATCAGCCCCGAGCTGTTTTCAGAAGATAATGTCACTCATATTGGCTGGTATCCAGGGTGTCTCCATCTACCTAGATGACGTGGTGGTGCATGCGCCCTCGACCACACTGCATGATGATCGCCTGGAGCAGGTCTTTCAGCGTTTCGAACAGCATGGGGTCACACTGAACTCTGAGAAATGCATGTTCGGTGTTGAGGAGGTCGAGTTCCTGGGTTTCAGGCTCTCAAAAGAGGGCATCACCCCGATAATGTCACACACTGAGGCCATTCTGTCCCTACCAGACCCGCAGTCGCCATCCCAGCTGTCTTCCTTCCTGGGGATGGCCGCCTACTACCTCAGATTCATGCCACACTACTCTGACTCAACGGCCCCCCTGCGCCGGCTGCTCAGGAAGGATGTTACCTGGGACTGGACCCCGGCCTGCCACGAAGCTGTGCGCATCATCAAACGGCAGCTCACGTCCCCACCCACACTGACCCATTTCAGCTTGACCGCGCCCACCATGGTCACCTGCGACGCCTCCGGGGTGGCGCTAGGCGCTGTGCTCTCCCAGACTCAAGAGGGGGTGGAACGCCCGGTGGCTTTCGCCTCACGGGCACTTACTACAGCTGAGCAGAAGTATTCGGTGGGGGAGAGGGAGGCCCTGGCCTGCCTGTGGGCATGCGAACGCTGGCATGTTTACCTATATGGGAGGCCTTTTACCATCCGCACAGACCACCAAGCGCTGACGGCACTGCTGGCGACTCAAGGCTCGGGGCACAGGCCCATGAGACTGCTAAGGTGGGCTGACAGGCTGAACCAGTATAACTTCAGTCTGGAGTTTATGCCTGGGCGGGCCAACACGGTGGCCGACCTCCTGTCTAGAGCTGTGTCGGTGACGAAAGATGCAGGCGGGGTGACATCAGACACAGAGAGCGATGAAGACTGGGTCCACATCCTGCATGGGCCTCTCAGTTCAGTAGTCACTCTGGCGGAGCTGCAGCAGGCCTCAGCTGCTGACGAGGCCCTCACAACTCTCCGTACCTACGTCCAGGACGGCTGGCCTGCCAAAGTAGATGACAGACTGCTCCCCTATTACCGCTTCCGCAACGAGCTCTCCTGCTGGGGAGCGGTGTGCCTGGCCCGTGGCCACCGTGCGGTCGTTCCTGAAATTCTCAGGCCCAGAGTGCTACACATGGCACATGAGGGGCACCTGGGGGTGGTTAAGGTGAAGCAGCGCTGCCGTGACACAGTGTGGTGGCCCCACATAGACTCGGATGTTGAGGAGCTGGTACGTAACTGCGCTTGCTGCCTCCTGAGTGGGAAAACTGGTCAGCCTGCCACAGCCCCTCTCACCCCGACCTCTTGGCCGTCCTCACCCTGGGAACATATTCAGATCGACCTCTGTGGAGAACTCCACGGGGCACCGGCTCATGCTCGCTACCTGCTGGTTGTGCACGACCTTCATTCGAAGTGGCCAGAGGTTTTTCAGCTGAGCTCCATCACTGCTCACTCCATCATCGACCGCCTGGACAAACTGTTTGGGCGCTGGGGCCTCCCCAGGGTCATCACAACGGATAACGGGCCCCAATTTGTGTCTGGAGAGTTTATGGAGTTCCTCACGGAACGGTCCATCAAGCACATCAGGACGGCAGTGTATCACCCGGAGAGTAATGGGGGGGTGGAAAGACTGAACAAAACTCTCAAAAATGGAATCAGAGCCTGTCTGGAGGAAGGGAAAACCTTCAGCGATGCACTCAACCAAACTCTCCTGACCATCCGGGCATCCAAGCATTCCACCACGGGAGTGTCACCTGCATTGCTCATGATTGGGCGTGAACTAAAGCAACCACTGGACTGCTTGAGAGCTGAGCCAGCTCCTGCTCGTGGGAGCCCAGGGCTCCAGGAAGCCAGAGCTCAGGTAAAAGGTTCACAGGCTCGGATGAAAGAGAGGTTTGATGCCACGCACAGAGTGCAGATCCCCTCACTTTCTCCAGGGGTTTGGGTCAGGATCAAACACCTCCACCGCCAAAATAAGCTACAGTCATACTGGTCAGAACCCCTGAGGGTGACTAAGAAGTTGGGGCCGGCCACTTATAGACTGGAGAATGGGACTCGTTGGCACTCGAACCGCCTGCACAGAGTCGCAGCTCCCTCAGCACCTGCATCACCTCTGTCCACAGCAGCGGCTCTGGGTTGGCAGCCTAGGCCAAGAGCTTACCGGTTGGGGGGTAATCCACCAGCATTGCCTGACGCCTTTTCACGGCCAGCACGCCCTCAGAGAATGAGGGTCCCGCCTGTCTGGCATGGGGACTATGTGACAGGGTGATAGTGAGTGACACTGGGGAATGTGGGTTAAAAGTTATGTTACAGTTTCCAGGGGGGTGGGGGGAAAATGTTATGTCTGAAAATGTTCAGCATTGGGTCCCGTTGGACTATGTTTGGTTATGCACTGCGAGTGACAGGTTACTGTGCCTTTAAAGGTTATGGCATTGATTTACGGCAAAGGTCGTAGAATGTAAGTTTCACGTCAGTTGATAAACGGCAATATAAACAAAGCTACACGGTGTGATTATTGAGTCCTTCACAAACACAACACAAACCAGCTCTGCGGGTTAAATGTTGTAATAAACAAATATGTAATTTCGGCTTTAAACAATTCATTTAATAGCTTCGGAACATTATGTAATATAGAGGGCAGATCCAGTTTTATCTGTCTAATGACGCATATTTCTAAAAAGGCGAAAGTTCAAGCCTGATTATTAGGCCTAACTGTGTTTTAGGTGAACAGGGTGCTGACAGTAAGGAGCCGGAGCAGCTCTGGATGCTGTTTATCTCTGGGCTCAGTTTTGAGACCATCAGATCACAGTTAAGTTTTGCTTTATAACTAATTGTATTCACTTTGCTATGTGTCTGCATCAGGAACAGACAGCTAGCTAGAAGCCATCCTTAATATTAGTAATAATAATAATTGATACATGTCAATACACTTCAGAAAGCATCAGAGTATTCTGTGAAGCATCTTGGAGTGTCAAACAGTTAAAAACATCACAGAGCATCCATTGGTGAGCAAGTGAAGCAATGCTACATGAATACAAATCTGTTCTGATGAAGTTACAAACTCGTCTACATCTTGGATGGTCTGAGGATGAGCACATTTTCATCAGTTTTATTTCTGGGTTACTGTACCTTAATTATGACCTCTGGACGTCTGTAAATCAGCCAATCAGAATCAATCAGCCAAACAGTCCTGTGGCGTAAGAGTTGTTAATGCATATAGAAACAACAGCAATTAAACACTTTAGTGGATGATACTATCAGTGATCATCAATGAGAAATCCAGCTCACATGCACTCACAAGGTTTCGGCTTTGTGCTGTATTCATGTTCAGTCCTATGGAAGCCCATTTCCATCATGGAGTTTATTACAGCTTCTTATATCAGAACCCTGACCCACAATTATGAGTTTATATCTCACAATTTTGAGTGTTTCTTGTGATGTATCATGCACACATGTTTGGTGTCCATGATGTTATGTTAGAACAGCAGGAAATACTCGTTTTTACAAGTTTTATTGAGCAGCTGAGCAAACATATTTCTGTTTTGCTTTAAAAAAAAATAAAACTTTTCCTTTTTCATCAGCACAAAAATATCACACAATCAACCCACATAGCTGTGGAGTAAGAAAAGCACATCCAAAGCAGGAGATGCAAGCTGTTTCTAATCAGAGATGTTAGTAATATGTTTCGTATCTACTGTTACTGCCTGTTCTGATTCTCAAATATACATTTTGACATTTGTAGAGGCTTACAGTAATAATGTAAAGTTGTTGTAGGTAATACAATAACATGTTGTTTTGGATCATGATGTGCTTTTCTGTTGTCAGATGGAGGCGGAGACAGTTTCATGTGCAGAGGAGGAAACTTTGGCTGAGGTAAGATGACATCTGATCCTGTGTGTCGATTACATCTGCAGTTTGTACTCAGGTGTGAATACTCCTGCGGTAAAAGCACAGTGAATGCTGTATCTTTGGCTGCTTTGTTTTTAGTCACTGGTGAAAAGAGGATCACTGTATGGATAAGCATAGGAACATTTCCAAAGCTGAAAAAATTATATTTTTCATTATACTATGTGTTAACCCAACGCAATCAATCAATCACTCAGAAAGACTTTTTTTCTTTTATTTTTTTGTAGTAACATGGGGCAGTGAATCATTAGAGACTTAATAATAATTAATAATAATTCTCTAAATTCCAAAACTCAGTTTATCAGTTTACAATTTAATCAACAAATTAAAGATTCAATTCTAAATTGATACATTTAGTCTTGGAACTAGATAATTATTTGTTTAATGGTTTAGAAAGAATTCTCCTATCCTCACCAAGGGTGTAATTATTTAATCAAAAATGCAGTAACAATTCAGAAATATTATTACAGTTTAAATAACTGTTTTATATTGTCATATATGTTAAAATGTAATTTATTTCTGTGATCAAAGCTGTATTTACAGCATCATTACTCCAGTCTTCAGAGTCACATGATCCTTCAGAAATCAGTTCAGCTTCTTAACGTTTTTGTGGAGACCATCATACATTTATTTTTAGGATTATTATTATTATTATTATTATGAATAGAAAGCTCATAAGAACAGCATTTATTTGAAATAGAAATCTTAACCATGTAAAAGTCTTTAGTGTCACGTTTGATCAATTTAATCCACAGTTAATTTCTACTATATTTATATAATTTAATAATAAACAGAAAAATGTGGATTGAATTATATCTACATTATGACTAAGATGAGTCCTGCTAATAACCCAATTTTATAAAAATAAATATCTTTGGTGGAGGCAAAGGAGGAGGAGATTAAAACGAAGAGAAATAACCGTTGTGCAATCCACATCCACAGAACACGTCCCACAAGTGAAATTCCCAGTCATGCAGATTATTGAGATGACTGAATTTTGCCGTACAAAGGTAAATGTGTGCGTAAATTATTAAGTACTAATAATTTAATGAATCGCCATTGAGAATAATGTGAATTACAAAACTAAGTCAAAAGTTTGGGAGTGTTATGGTAATACAAATCAAGATCTAAGAGTTCATTTAAAGAATTTAACCTCAAGTAGACTATTGTTTCGTTAGGTTTGAATGTGACCCAGGCTTGTTTTAGTGAGATTCATTCACTAGTGTACATGTGAGTACATATTTGCTGAATCTTCACTCACATCTCAGATAATAGTTTTTTTCTGTGTGCGATATGAATCACTTGACAGGAACTTATATACATTTTTTTTTGGGGAGGGGGGGGTTGTTTTGTTATTCAGTGTAAATCTATGTATACTAAATAATATTTTATAGTCTTAAAACATCACTAATAATGTCAGGATGAATAAGTGTGAATGCATTGACAAAATTTGAAACCTGAGAATGTTAAATTTGCTGTGTTGTTGTTGTTTTTATGTGAGCGCAGGGCCTTTTCTTCTCACGCAATGCTTATCTTACTCCAAAACCTGTCATGGGGACTTTGTTCCCTTGCCACTGAACCATTGGTAAATGTTTAAGATAATGTTGGCCTAGATAAGTCTCATGTGTTCAGTCTGATAACTGAAGAAATTAAACGTTTAATGTAACCTGTCATTTACTGTAACGTCGCTCATTTATATAACCTTATGTGTTTTATGTTGTGTCTGGTCACAGGAGAGAACGCATGACAGTTTAATGCTGTCATAAGACTGAAAATGTCCGAACAAAAGAAGCATTCAGTGAGCCAATTTTTCTTGCTTTTTATCATACATTAAGCTTTATATAGCGACAAGATCTAACATTGTGATGTGTAAATGCAGGCCTGTGAACAGAACAGGTTGGTCCTGTTGGCTGACAATGGAGAGCCACTGTAGTGTGCAAATGAGAGGGTTTATTGTGTTCAAAGGTGGGGTGTGTGAGTGAAAGTGACTCTTTACTGGTGCACTTTGTCCAGCGGTGCTTTAATGCAGGCATGTTTAACATGGGCCACAGCCAAACAATTCAGCTCTGTTGCATAACACTGGGAGACGGGGGGCATTCGCTTGAGGAAGATCCAGTTGAGAGTTGTTAGCAGAGCAGGCTTGACAAAAAAGGCCTTTCACCCTCAAAGGCTTATGATTTGTTACATCTCATTAATTGGGGTAGATTTTGAGAGTATGTAGTGTTCTGCAGTGTTGGTGGATAACCAAAATAGAAAATCTGGTTCCAAGTAAATGAACAATTTGAGCCCAAAACCTCACATAATGGATAACTCTATCCCAATGATTATGATGCCATTGCGTATAATATACAGTGGACTCTTAAACTACACTTAAACTGGATTAATGTCAATGCTTTAGATGAAATATCAGACGCAAATGCTGTTTTTTTCCACTTTTCTCAATTTTTACTTGATGTCTTTTAATTTACTGGTGTTTTGGTGTATTTTGTCTTCATTTTGGGCAGTATGATGTTATAGTAGATGTGTTTTTGTTCCATCAGTTTCTAAAATATAGGTCACTTCTTTTGAGGAATGTTTAATTAATTGAATTTGATGCTACTTCCTTTATTCCTTCTCTTGTTAATATCCATTTCCTTTTTACCACTTGGTTAACAAACCAACTCCCATTCAAGACTGAATTAGACTTCACTGGTTTAAATATTTATTTATTATATAAAGCCATAAAGTCAAGAGGTAAAATAGCAATAGAATAGTAAATTAAGATATAAAACCCTGACATAAGTTTAGCATACTAAAACGTGATCTATTTAGTACATTTGTTCCTATATCAATAGCAAATAAAGTATAAATCTATTTACAAACCATACAGATAAAAGAATCTCAGAGAAAATGTAAAGGAGTACAAAATCCAACGGAGGTGAAGAATATTAGGAAAGTAGAACACGCGAAACATATATAACAGTTCTGCCATTTCAACAGTTGGTGTAAAAGCAAAATGCGCTCCTGTTTAGTTGTTTCCTTTGTGTAAAATGTACACCGTGTTCTAGCCAGTCACAAAATGACAAGTTTCAGGGGTCGACAATGTTCTCGACACTAATAGCAACATATTTGATGATGTTTAATGTGCAGCCGGATTTTGGACCAATGAGATTTCATTGTGGGCGGAGCTTCCCAGCACAATGCTGCAGCAACCAAGTGACTGACAAAATATTCTGTGGCTGGCTAGGACAAACACATCGACGTGAGGAAGAGCCTTTGTGGCTTTATTGCAACATGCCTGGTTAGGATATGTTGTTAGCAAGATAAAAGCAGTACCAAAAAAAACAGGAAGGAGAGAGTAGAAGGAACAGAGCTAGTTGTTATTAACGAGAGTCTTTTTAAGGCGAGGAACGAGGAAAACGGTGTCATCCGCAGTGTGCTGTAGGGAGTATTCGTTGGGCGAGAAAGGCTTGTCGTTCTCGTCTCGAAGCATACTGAAGACCTCATGGTACAAGGTGCTCAACTGCTGCTTCATCTCTTTCAGACTGGTGCTACGTTTGCTCTTCTCCTTCATCAATCGCTCCTTCTCTTCTTTCAGAGAGTCCAGCTCGTACTCCAGGCCCACAATGTTCTCCATCTTTCTCTTGCGGCAGTTCTGCGCCGCGACCTTGTTCTTGCCCCGACGCCGGATGTCTCTGACGAGGGCGAGCTGGGCCTCGTTGAACTGGTGTTTGGACATCATCTCGTTGAAGTCATCCACAGGCAGATTGATGATCTTGTCCACAGTAAATGGGATCTGCAAGGCTTTTGCTCTCTGTTCGTCACGGGAGAGCCGTGCCTCAGAGCGTTTCTTTTGCTTGTCTTTGGTAAAGGGAGGTTTGGAGTGGCCACTGGCCTCCGCCGGATCTATCTTTGGGTTCGTCGCCTTCATCTTCAGTGCCTCAGCTGGGGGTTTCTCTGAGAGAGATCCCTGAGCTCCATCGGTAAGGTAAACCAGCGGGAATATCTCGGTATAATCTGACTCCATGTCACCCGGACTACCATCCATCTCTTCGGAGTCAGAGTCGCTTAAACCGAAGGATCCGTCTCCGTTCAAGGACTTCCCCGGAGAGCTCGTGTGAGGGCTGGCGTCCAGCGACAAACCGGAATCAGAATCTGGGAATTCCGACATAGGCTCTGGTTTTCCTGAGCTGAAGCTTCCAGGTGAGAAGCTGTGCAGATCCATGGGGTTCACAGGAGGATCACTGGGGATCTCCGCCAGTTGGCTGACCGTATTTCCTTCATCAGATGTGAGAGGACCGCTGTTCACTTTAACCTCCATCGCAGGATAAAACAGCTCATTGAATTCTTCAGGTCTAAACTCGGCCCTCACATCCGGGACATTCAGACTCATCTGACTGAGGTTGGGCGACACCGTAGTGTTGAAGGATCCATTGTATGTGTTGATGTATTCGGGAGGACACACCTCTGTCTGCACCGATGAGAGATGGTCCATCCCGGGCAGGTACTGGCTATAGTTTGGGTCCTGTGTTTCTGTGGAAGGCTTCAGAAATCCATCCATATCCAACGACTCCTGCATCTGCATGTTGAGGCACTGCTAAAAATACAAAAGAATAGCCATGTTAACATTGTAATCCAAAGACACATACTGTGTGAGACAAACAATATGAGTATAGTCTTCACATTGTCTGGCA
Organism: Carassius carassius; assembly: GCF_963082965.1. NCBI lineage: Eukaryota > Metazoa > Chordata > Actinopteri > Cypriniformes > Cyprinidae > Carassius > Carassius carassius. Next base: position 5,569,153 of record NC_081765.1, read on the forward strand.
GATTGGCGAAGTCACAGTTGGTTGAACTTTGACCTGCTCAGTAATGAAGTAGCTTCACGCTTCACTCCATAGAGTTCAGTGCACTGGGGAATGATGACATGAGTCACACGACCTTTAAACCTTTTTTGTTTAGATATGAACCAGCTTCCATATATACTGAGGTAAGTATTAAACTCAAACAAAAACAGATGAAGTATACATCCGAGTTGGCCGTCGCACCACAGCATGAGCTCAGAGAGGGTCATGTGGTTATTGCTCAGCAACAGGGTTGTTTGCGACTTTCTAAACCACAGGTGGCATAAATCAGAGAAGCACCTCACAGCCTCTCTCTCTAAAGACTAAATTACAGTAGTTCACATCAAAAATGAAAGTTCTGTTATGATTTTCTAGCCTTCATGTCATTCCAAACCCATAAAGGTTTTGTTTGAAACACAAAAGAGGATGTTTTAATGAAACCTGAGAGATTTCTGTCCCTCTGCTGAAAGTCCACACAACCCAAAGTTTGATGCTTCAAAAAGTCCAAAAGGACATCCTAAAAGTTGAGCCCAGATCCAGTACTACGTGTGTTCTACTGCACATATGTGCACTGATTAATGTTTATTTGTGAATCAATTGAATGGATTGAACCAGTTCATATGGATTACTTTTAAACTTTCTTAATGAACATTATGAAGTCTCAAAGTTGTAGTGGAACGGACTTTCAATGGAGAGACAGAAATCTCAGTTTCCATTAAAAATATCTTAAATTTGTGTTTCAGAGATGAGCTAAAGTTTTATGGGTTTGGAATGGTATGAGGGTGAGTAAACATTGACAGAATTTCCATTTTGGAGTAAATTTTCCCACAATAGATGCTATGTTAAGGTGTTTATAAGGTGTTGAAAAGTGAAAAGCTGGTGGCATTTCATCTGGCCAGGCTCCATAATTCACACTAGCCAAGCACCAAATGTAAGTATGAATTGGCTTGGGTGTGTAAATAAACCTGTTCTGTTGGCTGACATCTTTATTGGGAAAGTTGGGAAAATGACTTGCTATTTAAAGACGTACCAACCATCTGCTTCCAAACAACTTTTTCTAACAACTTTTACCTCAGTAAAGACTTGCCATCAGAAGTTGGTCTAGGATGAATGAATGAGCGAAAAAACACTGAATGTTATTGTGTTTTTTTAGTAGAGAAAATATTAGAAACACTTTTTCTTAAATATTCGTAATATTAAAACATTTTAAATATGTGAGATAAGAACATGTATATACGTTTTATATAAAATAGAATATAAAAACTATACATTTTAATTATTATATGATTTATCAAATATTTTTATTTTTAAAATGTTGCTTAATATCTGTTTCATGGCCAGCAAGAAATATTTATGGCATTTCCAGGACTGGCAATAAGTTCGTTTTGGACCTTGCACTGCTTTTTGGGTGTTAATGAGGTCTGGTTGAGGGGTCATACCTGCACCTCTGGGAGTGAGAGCAACTCCATCCAGGCCTGATCCAGAGAGCCTGGCAGCAAAGGATTGTGGGTAAAGGCTGGGGTGTCTGGGGGCATCATAAGATCTGTGGAAGGAGGAATGGATGCATCCAGGCAAGGCGGCGCTGACTGCACACAGACAACAGAGAAGAGAGATAATTAGACTGAAGTGCAGTGACATGTATAGGTGTTATGTTTCTGTGATGTGTTATATGGGTGATAAATATCCCGTAATTACCTCAGCTGCCTCATCTAGTGGAAAAGTCTCAGCCAGGAGCTGCATGCACTCATCAAATGACATGGCATCACCGGCCTGTTCTGCAAAAGCCCCATTCTGCACGTACACAGTCAAATACATCCTAATAAAACCAGTGCATCTACACAGAGCAGGAAACATACGTGTAAATGTAGATTCTAAGACTGGACTGACTTTGTTTCCCAAATAACCTTTCAGTTCAAATGATTAACAAAGGATGTCTATGATATCATGTACTGATTTAAAAGGGATTCAGTATTTACTACTGAAGTGTTTGTGTGGATGTGGATGTGACTTTTAATTTCTAAAGTGTGCTCTGTATGCTAAATGAAATGAATAGTTTTATCATTGCTAATTTAACTAATTTTTATTAATGGAATTAACATGTGTCTCAAAGTATGCACAGACTTGCCAAAGTCAGCAAAAAGTCACAGATTTGAATGTGATCTCGAACATTTGTCATCCTTCTCATTCTTCTAGGATCAAAGTATATATCTGAGCTATGAAAGATCATTTATTTAGCTATATTTATTAATCAGGGCTCCACACACACAAAAAAAAAAAAAAATCAATTAAAGGGGAAACAAAATTAGGTGCCCACTTATAGTGGGAGCTAAATGTCTTTTCCAACATTTTCCAAAATGAATTTGGCATCATTTTAAAGCTGATACCTTGTTTATTCAAAGGTAACAGAGCACAAAGCTTATTGCGGTTATTACACGGTAAGTGCGCTACAACAGAACAGCATATAGACTAAAAATCTTGATAAGAAGCCATAGCAGTATCGATTATAAGCCGACAGCTTTACCTGTTGTTGTTTAAGTTGTGCACGAAACAGACCCTGCTTTTGTGCACTTGGCACGTCTCCGTCATTTTCGACCTCTCTCATGCTTCACAGCTGGAGCTGCTTTCAGCAGAGATCTAAAACTTTGACGCGCATCGTCTCAGTTTATTACGCCAACACAAACAAATGACGTGATTGCAAAACAATCAGGAAAAAAGGCATTACATGCAAGTTTTTAAATCATAACATGTAAACTCATATAGTTGCCAGCAGCGATCCAATGGATAACACAGGATCCAATGATCTGAGCTACGGCATCATTTTGTAGCTATAAACTCAACAGATGTCTCATACATTAATTTCTCTTTGGGCCTTTAAGAGAAACATCTGAGAAAATTAAGGAAAAACTCAAGTGTGTTCACTTTGTACAGGACTAAAATCACACAGTACATCTGCGAAACACAAACGGACCTAACCTGCTCAGGGAAAACAAGCTCTTTAGTGTCCTATCAATGTCATACTGGGATTGTTTGCGAGTTCATTTGCTTTCCACTTCGCAGAACTGCGCTTCTGATAAAGACGTAGCACCTGACTTCCAGTTATTATGCCATAGTGGCTGATACCAAGCAACCACGCAGCTGCACCCTGTAACATGAGGATATGTGTGTGTGTGTGTGTGTGTGTGTGAGTGTGTGCTCAGATCTGCTCTACACGTCGATGTGTACATGCACACCTCTCTTCCTCTGACTGGATGGCGTACCCGTGTGACTTGGGCATCTGTGGCGTTGGTGTGCGCCAGCGGGGCGCTCCGGGGCACAAACTCTCCGGTCTCCTCGTCCAGCTGGAGTTGTGCGAGTAACGCTTTCTCCTGCTCCCGCAAACGCTGCTGCTGCTTCTCCTCTTCCTTCTCACGCTGCAGACGCAGCTCCACTTCCTTCTGTCTGTAGCTGAAGTCAAACACCTCTCTCCCCGCACCCAGATCCACGTCCTGCCTCCACAGGATATCGATCAGATCCATATCCTAGAGAGAAATGCCAGAGATGAGCATGAGATGACCACACCCTGCCGGTCTGGGAGGGTTCGTGAGCCCGTCCCACACGCACAAGACACTGTGAATAATACATGCTGCTTCTCCTTTTTCACTCCATCTCTGGGAACCACCATGCATCCACCCACGCAGATACAAACACATGCACACGCTCTTAGTGTTACTATAAATATTAAAAAGTCAGTTCAGCTCAAAAAGCACACAACTGCTGCAAACTTCATATTTCTGAACTTAAGAAAAACAGTCATAGGCTGCATGCGGAAGTCCTTTCGTGTGAAGAGAATTGCATCTAAAAATATTTTTAGCATTTTCTAAGAACTTTATAAACATTAAGGTTTCTATTATGTGCAGTGGTGGACAGTAATGTATTTTTATTTTTTACTGTACTCAGACACATTTTTCCAGTATCTGTGCCAGTCAGTTTTTTTTGTTTTACTTTTTTCTTTATTAGATTTTTTACTTTCATTCCAAAGCATAATATCATAGTTTTAACTCTATTTCCAAATGTATTTTTCCTATTATTTGGAACTGATATTTTAAATGACGTTTAATGTTTTTATGGTTGTATGGCAAGTTTTAGTAATACGTTTTTTTCTTATTTGTAGATGAAAACATACTCAATGTCTTCATGCACTAATATTCCTTAATGACTAGCTAAAATTATAAAAATGCATTTTTTTTTACATTTTTACATTTAATGCTTGAGGACTTTATAAAATCAAGTACTTTTACTGTAGTACCGTTTAATTGATATAATTTAAAAGATTTTGTTTTAATTGGTCAAAAAGGCCTTTTTTCATCTAATGACTAACAGCGCTGTACTAGTTAAGTGATGAGTCCACTGAGATATTTATAAATGCTGGTAATTAAAAAATGTTCCCAGGCTGAGTGACAAAAACATTTATAACCTTGGCCTTTGTCTTCTCTTTGTTGATAGTTGGAGGAACTAAAATCTTTACTACATCAACATTGTCTGAGATATGCAGTACTATGCTTAAACCTCCCCTACTGATTATTTACACAGTGAAAGCTTTGTATTTTTACGTTTGCATTTATCTGTTTATGAGGCCAGAAAAACCATGACGAGCATGTGATTTGAGATCTGTAGAAAATCAGCTTCCGATAGTTTCAGATCACAAGGCCCAGGGGACTGAACCGAGAAGAAGTGTGTACTGACAACAGAGGAACTGCGGAGTTAAAAGGAAGCGATTCTGTTTCACACGTCTGAATCAGCCGTCAGCTTTGACATCACGGCACAATTCAGATGCTACAGTTAAGCCTAGCTGCGTAAATGATTATTTTAGACTAAAAGACTGTTTCCGAATGATTATTTTATTATTATTATCATTGTTTTATTAATAATTTTGCCCATGTATAAATTCTTAGTCAATTTAATTTATTCAAACACACATAAATTACACATTTATAAAAAAAAAAAAAAAAGGTTTATAACAATGTAATGACATAAATGTTTCGTTTTGACCAAAGGACTGTTTCTGAATTCTTAATTTATTATTATTGTCAACTGTTCTCATGTTTAGTATTTCTTTTTGTTTATTAAATTTTATTATTATTATTATAGTATCACTTTGTCAATTTAATTTATTAAAATTTGTAATATTTATTTTAAAATATATATAATATAATATATAAAACTATTTAAAAAATGTTTTTGACAATATGATGCAAAAAGACTATTAGTTTATTAATATTATTATTAGTCAGCTATTTTCATGTTTAGTATTTTTTATTTATTTATTTGTATTATTGTTATTATTGCACATAAATTGTCAATTTAATTTATTTAAATTTGTTATATTTATTTTAAGATATATATAACTATTTGACAGTATGATACAAATACAAAATAACTGTCAGTTTATTATTATTATTATTGTTATTACTCAATTGTTTTCGTGTTTAGTTTTTATTTTTTATTTATTTTTATTATTATTATTAGTTTGCACATCAATTCTGTCAATTTAATTTAAATGTAAGAAATATATATAAGATTTTTTATATATATTCATTAATAATAAATATAATATAAAAAAAATTGGCCAGTGCCAAAAATATTAGTCAATTTCATTTATAAAAGCACATATAAATAACACATATTCATAAAAAAAAAAATGTAATGACACAAATGTTTCTTTTTGACTAAAGGACTGTTTCTGAATTCTCAATTTATTATTATTATTATTATTATTATTATTATTGTCAATTGTTCTCATGTTAAGTATTTATTTTTATTTATTTATTTTGATTTGTATTATTATTATTATTATTATAGAATCACATAAATTAAATTATTTGTCAATTTAATTTATTAGAAGTTGTAATATTTATTTTAATATATATATATATATATATATATATATATATATATATATATATATATATATATATATATATATATATATATATAAAAGGTTTTTTGACAATATGATACAAATACAAAAAGATTGCCAGTTTATTATTGTTATTATTATTATTATTATTATTAGTCAATTGTTTTCATGTTTAGCATTTATCTATTTTATTTTTATTTATTTTTCTTAGTTTTATATTGAACATAAATTCGGTCAATTTCATTTATTAAAAAAAAAAATATATATATATATATATATATATATATATATATAATAAACATAATAATAATAATTTCGCCAGTACAGAAATTCTTAGTCAATTTAATTTATATAAGCACATATAAATTACAAATTTATATAAAAAATGTTTAATAACAATATAATGATATGAGTGATTGAAGAATAATTGAGTTGCGTCACAGAGGCCTCCAGACAGCAACATGGAGGCACATGCCCGTCTGGCTCTGAGTCACACACATCCTCTCCGGCTCCAGATAACAGACGGGGCGGAGCCACACAGATGATGAAACATCCAAACAACTGCTGAATGAGCCCCTCTCACGAAAGGACGGGCCGGACCATCTCCTCCAGCATGAACAGAGGCGCTCTCTTCCTCCTCGAAGCGATATGAGTGACGAACGTGTGTTTCCGATTGTTTAGTTTGGGTGTTTGTGAGTGGAAATGTTTCTTTTGAAGAGCTTCTTACTTTCAAAACATATTCTGTTGTTTACGAGTGTGTTACAAAAGCATTTGTTGTTTATAGTTTTCATTAAAGAAACAAATAGTCCAAAATTGAAAATATTGGGATATTATTATTATTATTTTCTGTTTTATTATTATCTTTCTTCTGTGAAACATGAAACAAAGTTTTTGTTGTCCACACAAAGGGGCGGTGGATGGTGAATTTTACTGCCAAGCTCAAAAAATAAATAAGAAAAGACAAAGAAGCACGATAATAGTCTCATAAAAGTAATTATACACTACCTTTCAAGTCTTCTTTTTTCATAATTAACAGGACCGCTGATATTTGTTTATATATATATATATATATATATATATATATATATATATATATATAAAGACAAAAACACAACAAAATGACACTAACTATATGCAATCCATTTCAAAATATAAACAAAAACTTTCATCTTAAATTAAAACTGAGCCCGAGATTTAGTGTTTCATGGAAAGAAAAAAACACAAAGAACATAACATTGGTCCAAATGACATAAAGGTGAAAATAATCACCATTTGCTGGTGAACTGTTCCTTTAAAGTGAAAGGAAGATTATCTTGTAAGTATGATAAGTTTTGTGAACGCGGTGAGTGTTTTTGATCAGATGTAAGCAGATGTGCTCGGCCTGCTGCTGATGATGTACCTTTGACACTCATTATGTGGGGTTTTGTATTAAACATAAGTGAATGTGAGGCTAACTGGACAGGCTAAGAAGAGGATTGCATGTATGTTTGTATATCAGCTTATTGATGGGGTTGCATTTAGAAGTGAAAACATATATGCAAGACACAGCTAACTACATAATTAATGCTCACCTCTGAAACCAGAGGTGGATATTAAAACTGCAAAGTTTCCTGATAAAGAAGCGATTATTTTTCACACCTGTCTCACTTCCTGTTCCTCTACAGTCGGCGGGAATGTGGAATATACATTGGAGGAACAAGAGAACTCCTTGTTCTCTATTTTTGTTTTTTTCAATGCACGATTCAGGAAGGTACAGCACGTAATCAGTGTCAAAACCGGTTCACCACACCCTCTCAATGAAATATTATCACACTTTCCGTTTCTCGTAGAACAGATTTAATTATAGTTCCCTTCAACATATTTAAATGTGTACTTTGGGCATCAGCACACACGTTTAAGGTTTAGGAACACTTAATAATTTTCCATTAATAACACTGACAAACTTGATCACATTATACACCGCTAAACAGATCATTAGGTAGCCTAGCCTAAAGCACGCAGCACATTAATTAATTCAGTGTCACATCACTTTAAAGCATTTCTTTAACCTCGCATGAAAGCTGTTCTGTGTCTCTGCTTGAAGTGGAGATCTTGGCCTGTTCCACCTCACAATACAATAAGGTATTGTAAAAAGCAGATTTATTTTAATGTAATTTATGAGACATTAAGTTTATAAACAACAAGGCCCTGCTAAGTGACACCCTAATTTAGGCTGAACTTGAAAATCTGTTACCCATTCTGGTGTTTGTGTGTATCAATGTGTGTGTGTGTGTGTGTGTGTTTATTATTTTGGGGGTTTATTATTATTTTGTTCAGATTTTGTATGTTTTGTTTCATATTTCAAATAAAAGCCTGAAAAAAACCTGTAAGAGATGTAAAACCAAGAGAAAATAAAATAGCTTGTATAAAGTTACAGTTTAGTTTAGTTTAGTTTGCCCTTCTGTGATTAACAATCAATATTTTCTGAAGGTCAAGTGCCTTCAGGTTTCATACCCTATTCAAGTGTCCCATTAATGAAAAATACCATAAATCTTTGATTAATATATTTTCATGCATTCACTTCTAAATGTGATCTCTTCAGCACCGTGTAATATATGTCAATAACTAAACAATGAAAGTTTTTTTATGTGTTTTACCAAAAACCCTATCTCCTTCTTTCAATTAGGTATAAAGAAACACATTATTTGTGATAGAGACTGATAACGTGAATTTGAGGATCGCTTCTTTACGTCAGGACACAAGGGTAAAAGTAAACAGCCACATTCCAGACTGGAGCCGCCTGCTCTTATGCAAGTGAGTGCGCATGCGCAGAGAGCCAACGCGCAGATCACACGCACGAGCGCATCAAAGCGCACCGACGCGCGCGTCTCACGACAGAAGTTCACCGCGCGCCAGCTTCGCATCGCACTACTAACCACTCAACACTGCGATGATTTAGATTTACACGTATTTAGATACTTCTTCCTTCCTTTCGTTCTCAGGACGGCCCAAGTTCAATGACTATGCAGAATTTGGGCTGAGAAGGAGAGTCGCGAGAAAACGGGACAAGAGGAAGCGCCTCCTATAACACAGAATATACATGAAATACACTCCAGCCATGAGTTATAGGAAGAAACAAAACATCGTCGATGATTATCATCTTGAAACTTTAAAATTAGAAACACTACAAAAAAGTCAGAGTGGAGTTTATAAGGAGGCAGTGATCTGGGGACACATTTATGACGCGAGTAATAATCACATCTGAATAACCTCACATGTCCTACAATATACCGGTTCAAAGGGCAAAATGATGTAACATCTTAGTAATATTAACAGAAGAAAAAAATTCTCTTTCATTTTAGTATCATTTAAATACTAGTCAACAAACGAGACGTTATTATAACATTAGTGACGCAATTATTATTAAATATTATTTACCTGTTGGCTTTGATGCATTTTAGGCAATTCGATCTCCATCATGCTGAGAGACAATCTCTAATTTTTCGCCGTAACTCCTGATGTGCTTTCTTTGTTTGTAATCCTTCCCAGCGAAATAAAATAATGCTTAAAATAAGCACGTCAGATTGTCGTCGCCACTCGCCGCACTTCGGAAGGAAATGCTGTCCGTGGAGTTATGAAAATTTACCGAACGCCCCAGTCATTCGATGACCCCGCCCACTCCCGCGCTGACCAATAGAGAGCTAAGCTGTTGCGGGACACGCCCCCTTTTATCTCCACACTCCACACTTTTTTTTAAACGTTGCCACTTTATTTTAACAATAACTGTATTACTATTTCTAACAATTCTATTAGAAATCTTTTTTTTATTGATCTGAAAGCAGCACCCGGTTTGATGAACAGCACTTATTATTATAGGCTATATTATTTCTCTAACATAAATATTCTACATAAATATCCAAAGCTTATCCGAACAGATGAGTTTTTAAGAGTGAAAAAATAGTTGTGCATTTTTTTAATAATAACAAACAAACAGGGTTCATCGCTTTATGTGACACCTAATTCCAAGCAAATGCGTATGGTGTTGATTTTGGGTTGCAGATTGCTGCACCTGCTTTAAACTCAAAGCGATAGGACAGTTTTAGTGTCAGGTGACTTTTCTTAGGCCTTATTGGACCTGTACAATCAAACACACTGTAAGAGCAGATATAAGTAGGCTACACACCTACTACTGTAACAGCAGTAATAGCAGTAGATAGCGACCCCTGCTGTTCAAGCTTTGGATGATTGCATATGTGCGTTTTTTTTTTACAGTGTAATTAACCTTCAACCTTTTAAACCACAATTTAACCACACTAACCAATTTCAGAGTTTATAATTACAAAACTTTAAACTAATGTTGCTTGGGTTGAACAAATGGATTACTGTGTTGGTTTATCCAAATAATCTGTCTGGAATGATGCACTGAATGTTTAAAAGTTTGAAATGGTCATCTGACGAAAACTATAATTACTGTTGTTAAAAGATCAACCCACACCGTGACACTCAGCTCAATCATACTGTCAGCTGAGTGCAAAAGTGTATTCTTTATTAGAGCTACGATGGGAGTTTCATCAGCGATGGGAACTTTTGGCCCTAGAACTTTTAGAAACTCTCTTGAAGCACAATTTTGAACTAGTTTATGTTATTTGTAAACTAACAACGTCCAACAGTATGCATCAAATTAAAAGTCATAATGACATTCATCAAGATCTCTGTGAAACAATGCATTGGCTATGTGTTGTATTTTTTTTATTTTAATAATTTCACACAATTGCACCAGAACTGCTCTATCCACAAATTATTTCCCCTTCGATTTTTTCTTTGTTTTTCTTAATGCCCTAGTTCATCTAAAACTTAGGAGGTAAGTTGTTAAAATTACAGCTGTAGTTAGTATAAACTGATATAAATAAATATTTTATATCTATTCCATTTTTCTCATAGTATTAAACGTGCACCAATTGATATTAGGTTCTAGATCTGGGATCTATCTATCTATCTATCTATCTATCTATCTATCTATCTATCTATCTATCTATCTATCTATCTATCTATCTATCTATCTATCTATCTATCTATCTATCTATCTATCTATCTATCTATCTAAAGCAGCCCACTGTCGTTTTCTTCCCTCGAAGCGCGTGCGTGATTGCGCGCGCACGATTGGCAGCTCCACGTCGACATTCTTCCAGCTGCTTGCTGCACGGACACGGACGCGGACGCGGCGTGAAAGCGCTTCATCAACAGTTTGCAAGAGCGTCATCTATTCAACCAGCGAGTGAAATCCTCGGGGGCTTTTGACAGAGTCGAGCTCCGTGTTTAGACACAGCGCTTCTTCTCCAGTGCCTTCTATTCAGTGTCGACTGTCTCGTGAGTTGAAGCAGGTATGTTCTTTTTACATTTTTATTTCCCTATGGAAGTGTGCATTGCACTCACAGACTGTGCGCGCGTATGCTTAGAAAACACCGTCAGGCCGTCACTCATTGATATATTGAACCGCTCAAGCCTTGAAGAAACTTTGGCAGGAATGGAAGTTTAACCATGGAAAGTAAACTAAGATGGTTACTTAAATGTGTGCGTGGAGTAACGTACAAATGCATGACATATGGCATTCCCAGTTTCCCCTTTCTTCACATTGTGACTTCTCTTTTGGGTCATTGTGAAATTCGATAAGCGTGTTCAGTTTGAGATGTATGATAAACTGCTGTGATGCAAGTCCCAATTTGGACACTTTTCGACACGTCAGCTGTTCTACGTATTGGCTGCCCCCAATTACTATGCAAACAGACGGAGTGTGATAGTAAAGTCAATATATGTATTATTTCTATGTTTCAATTTACCTTTCTGTTATTATCCTTTTTTTGTTTTTGTTGCATGCAGTTAATGTGCATGGAAACTTGTGCAAGTAGGCATCTGTTTCTGCATATGTAGGCCGCCATATGTGTTCATCATGGAGGCTGGTGAGGTGATTATATGCATGTGTGAATGAGAATGAGTCCAAGTTTCCAACTCAATGCATCTTTATCCATCATAAAGTTCTTCTAATTGCCATTATGGGGCTATAAGAGTTCTGGCCTGCATACTTCTCGCCTAATCATCTTTGATCAATCAACTATAATATACTCCCTAAACAATTCCAGCTATTTTAACTTAAAAACTTAATTTCATTTGCTAACAATCTATCCATTAGTTCAAAGTAATGAAAAACATGTCAAAAAGTCTTATTGATCCTATATTTTTTATTTTATTTTTTTACAGTGTATACATAAAGAGCTTTCTGAGGAGAGTTGGTACTGTGATGCAGGGAAATGTAACGTATCTGTTTCTTTTAGAGGGTCAAGCAGAAGAGTTTCACCGAGAAGAAGGAAAATGAGCAAGCAGTGCTGTGGCTTTCCAAGTAAAGTTCTGTGATACACTCCGACTCTAATTGTTTGCAGTCAGTGCATTACAGAACTTTGTTTTGGGAGTTTAATGCTCAGGCCTGGAGGAAACAATCAGTCCATCTGGATGAAGCTGTAACAGCCCATTGAAAACAGCAGTAAACTCCACATCCTCTGTCCCTCAACAACATGCACAACATGCTCCAAGCACTCAATTAGCATAGCAGAGACTATACCACAATTGCTAAATGTCTAAAAATAACCGTTGCACATAAAACACACCACTTTACAATTAGGCATTCCATGCCGTAACCTCAGCAAACACAAAAATGTAAAAGGAATGTATGTCATATTTAGAAGAAGAAAGCACTTTAAATGGAGAGATGTTTGTGATGACAGCATCAGACCCACAGGAGGCAGATGAGCAAATGTCTGGGTTACTCTTATGGTCACATGACACAGAAGGACGCAGGTAATTGCACAAGTGGGTTAACAGGTCTAACATGCGTCATACATACTGCTTTTTTTCTAGAAGGACAGAGAAGGCATTTTATTGGCCTTGACAGAACAGATTTTCAGTAATAAAATACAGTCTGAAACACTGCATTCTGAAATGGTGTGCAACATGCAAAGCATGCATCTGGGAAATAAAAGTGAGAAGTTTTGTTGCAGTGCATTTAAAGTACATCTGCCACTGATTAGTCAAGCACATAAAGATTGAAACTGCACAGATTCAGTTTAACCCATGAGGGTGCTATACATAAGTTCAGAGTAATAATTTATAAACACGCTGATGGACTGCTGATGGTATAGTATTATACAGTGGTGCAATTCCCAGGGCATCGGGGGGACATGTCCCCTCCACTTTTTGAAAATGTCCCCCCTTCAGCTTAATGTTTTATTTTTAACTTGCACTGTTTTTTTATGTCTCTCCAATCTAAGCATTAAAATTATTTTAAACCATTCAAGTGCAAGTATTCTTGAAAGAGTAATACATTCGGTACTTAAGCGCTGTTTTCTGCACGTGCACACAGAGAGCCGCGTCTCATTATGCAGCATGTCCTTACAGAACTGAGTTCACTTTTGCATCTTCTTGCACTTGAACGGACAAATACATGCAAAATTACATCCTTAAGTCTTAACGGAGTTAAAATAAAAAGTTTTAAAGAAACGTAAACTGTTGGGAGAAAATCAGATGTTTGTCAGATCCATGCATTTGGTCTGAAAGTGACCGCAGTTTACAGGCTAACTTACCAGTCGCTATCTATTAATAATAATTAACAACTGACCTGCTCTTGACTGAATAACCTCTTCATCTTTAATAAGGATTAACCCATAAATATTAGGAAGAATTTTAAATACCGCTCCGCATTAAGCAAAATCACACGCAGGGCAACATGTTTTGAGCGCTGGGAGAAATTATATAAAAGCTATATTGAATTAATTTTAATTAATACCTAATAAAGCGATGTTTATAAACTCAGTGCTGCTTCGTTTACAGTGGTTACTGTAGAAACATAGTATTTCTGCTGTTCCATCAGTGCCACCTGCTGTCAGACAGTGGAGTTATATTTTCATTCAGTTCATCTGCCATTTGTGTTCAGACCGAAGTGAAAATTGGACCATTTATTTATTTATTCATTTTGTAAATCGTAGATGTGGAAAACAAGCTAATGTGCATTCTAGAAACATGTACCATTGTTTCTGGAACAGATAAATGTTGTAAGTCACCAAACCAAGATTATTTAAAATCTAGACATCATTTTTTACATTATTATTTTAATGTTTATGCATAGAGTGCATGGTGCTGCTAATATTATTTGTTGTTTGGTGGTTTTTGACAAAAACATTTATTAAAGAGATTTCAGTGTCTGTGAGTAATTTTAATTTTGATAATTAAAATTGTATGAAAACCCCCATAATCATTTTTTTAATCATATATTATCATTACCAATAGTTACTATCTATATCATGAAAATGTGTGATCATTTAAATATTAAGAGATTTATTTTTTTCAAAATGTTTGGCATCCAAGAATTTACTGTAACTGAAGACAACTTTATTCTGAAGTAATTTATGGTTCTTCACACCTGCACTTTTTGTTTGTTGTTGTTACAAGACAAATAAAACCGCTGTTTATAATGTATTGACTACTTTTTGATTAATTTTGACATCGTTTATCACACATAAATAGGATTAGTTTGTAATATACTGATATAAGGTAAAATATATTGTGTGTGTATTGTGCTTTAAACATTACACTAGGTGAAGCTTCCCAAAGACATATAACACATTAAATGGCTCACTATGTGATTATTGAAATAATAATTAAAATGTGTGTCAGAAGTGGGTTGGATAGCCTAAGCAAGGATTAAACAACAAGCCTAAAAACTCCGTTTTTTTTTATTTATTATTGTTTTAAATTATTATTATTTTAATTTTTATTTGTTGTTTAATCTTTTGCAGTGGATGTAGAGTTTATATTGCAAAGTAATCATTTTGCCAAATCTAAAAAGTACATACCAAGCAGTAGGAGAGAAAAATGCTAATAAGAATTGAGGTACAATCAATATTATGAATAATTGCTATCCACTATGTGAATATCTAATTACTAATATCTAATCTAATCTAATACTAATTGATATTTGTAACCCGATTGCCAGATCACATAGTCGATTACTAGCCAGCACTGCATACACATACAAAAACAACAAAATATATACATTTGCTTTATCATATTTTTTCGAGTTCATTATTCTATTATTATGGTAGAATTTTAGAATGACTGATTAGGCTATATGAAAAAGATGTAGCTTATTTTCAAAAGATATGATTTTGCTGGTGTTATTAGATAGTGAAAAATAAATATTTCTTAATACTTGGATTTAGGGTTAATTTTCAGTTTTCCAGTCAGTAGCAGCGCACCCGAGCGGGCGGGAGAGAGTGAGGGAGGCGGAGTGCGGTGCATGACGGGACACGGGTGTAATCTCCACCTCACATCCCTCCATCAGCCGCCTGCTGACCTCTGACAGCAAACACGGAAGCAGCATGGCGTCAAACAGCAGCAGCAGCGCACAGCAGAGACTCCGGATCATAGCCGGACATCTGCAGAAACGAGCAGAAGATGAACACCCGAGCGTCGCTGCGCAGGAGTGCAAAGCCGAGACGCCCCGATCCAACCCGAATAGCACGACACCGGTCCCGAAGAGGAGGTATGTGGCGTCACCCTGCCTGCTATGAGCTCGAGCGCTTCACGCGACTCATACAGACACATAGACTCTGCGTTTAAACAGCAGTGAAGCAGCAGAGGCGTTACATTGTGTCTCTGTGTGCGCTCGAGCTGGAGCTGAACAAAGCGTCCATTCATCCCGCGCGATGTCTGCACACTGACTCGTGGACACATTTCAGATCTCCTTGTTTCTCTGTTCATAGAGTATTGTGCTTATACCAAACCAGTACCGAGGAAGACGCTCGTCACTGGGCTGCTGGTTCTTCTAGGGCACATCATCAGCCCTTAAAGCTATAGGTGTCCCAAAAATAATGTCTGTCGTCATCCACCCAGCCTCAAGTTACGAGAATGAAGAATCAGGGCAGGTTTTCAGTTAATAACTTAAATGTGGGTCTCTTCCTGAAACAAGGCTATCTGAAGATCTGAAGTATGCCACAAGTCAGAGACTTAAGGGTTTGACATCCTCTTTGGTTGTTAGGAACAGAGCAACGTGGACGTGCTGTATAATACCTGGGTTTGTTTTCCGGGTATGTTTGAGCGTAGAAGTAGATGGTGACAGCATCTTCATAGCTAAGTCTCCAGAGGCTCTTTTTTTTATTAGACATGGGTGACCTTTTTACCTATTAACTGATTTCCAACTCTTGAATTTGATTCTGAATCTTTTTGAGGGCCTTGTATCTGTGGAGTCCTGTATGTGTTTCCTCAGTTTTCAGACATGTGCTTTCACAGGAAAGGGGTGCTGCTTGTGTAAACGGAAAGGGCGTTGGTTATTTCGGTCTGTCTATAGATTCAACACTACTAGCCTGAGGCTCTTAACAGAAGTTAGTGTGGCAAAGCTGCGCTCTGATTGGACGAGGGCTGTGGTGGTCTGACTTTGTATTTGCTAAGAGTTCAAATGTACTTCCTGCATCTGTGCCGCCATCATGCTGGACATGACATAACCTTTAACCTACTGAGGCCCAGCCGAAGTTTCTCAGACACTGCAAATCACAAATTTCTTTGAACTATGGGCACATCCTAATGCACACACTTGCATGATGCTGCATTTCCTGTTTTTGACCACAAGCGTAACCCACAAGACCACAAGTGTGTGTAGAACGTATTTTATGTTTAGAGCTTTCAGAATACCTTGCACTTTGAAATAAACGTCTAAATGTCTGTTCAGTAGTTCATATGCCACAGACTACAGTTTGGTAATCGTGGGGTTTCTGATAAAAGATTATGACCTGGATTCAACACCCTAAAGCTTAACTGTAATTATTAGCTCTTCATCGGTCGACATTTTATTAAAGCCCATTATTATTATTATTTAATTATTAATATTATTACTACAAAGCCCATTTCTGAGAATAACATAAAAAGTAAACTAAAAGCATACTTTCCTATTTTAAGTTTAAAAGAAGTATACTAATAGCACACTTTAATAAACTTCATTTTCGTAAGGGAAGACAGGGTACATTTTCGTGGCTCATGAGTTCCTGAACATGATGCATGATGGGTTACGCTTGGCTTCATATACTGCTCTGATGCAGCATGATCTTGCCAGGCATTATATTGAAGGGGTGTAAAATGTTTACTCTCTGTAGTCTGGAGTGTGGGCAGGATGCAAAAAGCTGCTCAAAAACACAACACTCATCAAGAAAGATCACACATTCTTTGGTTTTAATATTTACGATCCTATTTTTTGTTTATGAATTTATACAAAAAATCATAAAATGTTTCAGCAATGTGCACCTTACTAAAAAGTAACTAAAAAAAGTTAATTTACTCACCCTCATGTTGTTCCAAACCTGTATGTTACGTTCTGTCGAGGCACAGAAGAAGATATTTTGAAGAATGTCGGTAACCAAACAGATGCTGGTAGCCATTGACTTCCGTTGTATGGGGAAAAAAAATACTATTAAAGTCAATAGCTACCGTTAACTG
This sequence comes from Carassius carassius, assembly GCF_963082965.1. Classification (NCBI taxonomy): domain Eukaryota; kingdom Metazoa; phylum Chordata; class Actinopteri; order Cypriniformes; family Cyprinidae; genus Carassius; species Carassius carassius. The sequence goes on from NC_081765.1 coordinate 5,586,575, forward strand.
TTTGGTTACCAACATATCTTCTTTTGGGTTCAACAGAATGAAGAAACTCATACATAATGACGTGGGTGTGATTTCAACAGACTAAACATCTCTGACTTGTCAGTCCTGTTGTTAACAGCTTGACTGTTCCAGTGCATATCAGATATCAGGTTTATCCTAAACCAAACAACCCTCTAAATGAAATGACATTGGCTAGTAGTACATTTTGTTTTTGTTTACTCGCCAGACTGATATACTATTTAATATATATATACAGTACAGACCAAAAGTTTGGACACCTTCTCATTCAAAGAGTTTTCTTTATTTTCATGACTATGAAAATTGTAGAGTCACACTGAAGGCATCAAAACTATGAATTAACACATGTGGAATTATATATGGAATTATATACATAACAAAAAAGTGTGAAACAACTGAAAATATGTCATATTGTAGGTTCTTCAAAGTAGCCACCTTTTGCTTTGATTACTGCTTTGCACACTCTTGGCATTCTCTTGATGAGCTTCAAGAGGTAGTCACCTGAAATGGTCTTCCAACAGTCTTGAAGGAGTTCCCCGAGAGATGCTTAGCACTTGTTGGCCCTTTTGCCTTCTGTCTGCGGTCCAGCTCACCCCTAAACCATCTCGATTGGGTTCAGGTCCGGTGACTGTGGAGGCCAGGTCATCTGGCGCAGCACCCCATCTCTCTCCTTCTTGCTCAAATAGCCCTTGATGCCTTCAGTGTGACTCTACAATTTTCATAGTCATGAAAATAAAGAAAACTCTTTGAATGAGAAGGTGTCCAAACTTTTGGTCTGTACTGTAGTATAATACTTAGATTGACTGACAGTCAAAAAAGCATTTTAGTATAAATTATTATTGATTCTGGGATAAAATAATAATAATAAATATATTGTAATAGTTAAGCTGATTGACTTTTTCCGTACACATACTGCTCTACAATGAATTCACTATCATCAGTACATTCACAAGATTTAAATATATTTTCTTACATCACACATCTTGATTATCTCAGAAGTCTCCTCTGAAAGGAAGCGCAGAAGGCCAAGTAAGGCAGCTTTTCATCTGTTCCAATGCGTGTCCTACATACAATTATAAACAAGACTGTGTGACTCCAATATATATATATACATTAGTACACTTATATTAGTGCAAACTGATCAAATTGGGTTCATTTTTATTCATACCTCCTTATCAAGGCACTGTATAACTGCTAAGGCTCAAGCTCCTGCTTGATGATACAGATGCTTTATACAGCTCTAAAAGACACCAAAGCATCTAGTCCATCCATGAATGACTGCAGACGACCGATGGTGAACTCTGCTCATCTGAAACAGACACAAGACAGGAGGAAAAATGAAGCTAAAGAGACTAGTAATGGCTAGCAAGTACAGATGAAAAATAATCACATATGTAAATCACATGCCATCTTATAACATAAATGATTAAAGAGGTCATATATAGAGGTCATGACACAAGTAATAAAATCAAGAATAAAGATTGATTTAAAAATGAGCAAGTTCACAATTACCTTATTGTAAAATGAACATCCTTCACACAGCTTCTTGAAAACTTGTAGGGTGACACTTTATATCTTGAGGTGACAATAACTTTGAAGAGGAATCAACAGCTGTAACGGTGTGGAAAAGCAGTAGCATATCAGTAGAAGAAATATAGACTAAGCATATGAAATTGTACAAAAAGAATTGCATGGTCTGCATTAAATATGTTGTGTGACTGCATTAGGCCTGCAACAAATATACAAGTTAAACAGCAATGAATGATGTTTTACAGTGTATAAGATGACAATAATAATATGAATTCTACCAATAAGCACATTATAAAACGCACTAAAGATTAGCGAGCTACTGGATTCATGAATATTAATCAGGTTGTGTGCGTTCACTGGAACTGATTTGTTGAAATCAAAACAGGGATGATAATAGATGAGCACCAGCCAATGAGATTGTCGTTTGCACATTAGCTCCGCCCACTACCGGAAAACCAGGTTTTTTTTTTTGGGAACGGAATTTTTTTTTCTCTTTCGAAAACAAACATACATAGATACTTAACGTCTAACAGAACTTAAACAAAAAAGCACGGATAGACATAACAAATATACATCATGGACAGTAAAAAAGGGTCATTGAAGGAATATTTAGGGTTTGTTATTGTCTAATATTAGACTCCAGTGAAGCATCCACCAAATATCTTCTCTCTTTGTCTCTACTTTGCTGTGGAGGAGTCTTCATTGTGTCTTGTTTTAGGGTTTGACTGTGTCTGTTTGTCAGAGGATCCTCTAATCACCCGCTCATGTTTCCTCAAACTGACGGTGTGTTTCTGGTTGGGGTCCCACAGCAGGCGCAGGGTCCAGAGAGCACAGCTGCACTAAAGCCTGGAGCTAGTAGACAACCATCACACTTCCACTTACTCATTACATTATGTGTAAGGGATTCGAGGAATGAGTGGAGGAGTGTGCTGCTATTTTTCTGACTGGTTGGATTTTGGCGTTTGAGCCATACGTAAAGTCTAGAATCCCCTCGAGTGATAAATCCTCACTATAAATAAGGCTTTTCGTAACTTTAGGAGAATGTGACATGAAGGAACATTTCACAGCAGAAAGGTTATTATTTCAGCAGCACTGATTATGCTGTGACTTTTCCACACATAGCATAAACAGTTTAACAGAAGCAATTTTTTAATGTTTATTTTATGTGAAGATTCAGGTTTTTAATATTTTTAAAATTAGTCTCTCGTGCTTGCCAAGGCTGTGTTTATTTGAATATTGTGAAGTATTATTACAATTTAAAATAACTTTACTGTCACTTTTGATCAATTTAATGCATCCTTGCTGAAATAGAAGTATTAATTTCTTAAAAAAATAAAAATAAAATAAATAACACTTAATGCCCCCAACTTTTGGAATGTTATGCTTGTTAAAACTTTTCAGAATTTCCATTTGCAAATTCAAACTATGTATACAGATAATTTTAAATGACAGTTGAGTATTATTTTAGTGTAAACAGAAAATGATCCTACAAATTAGAAATTAATTAGATTTTCATTGCATTTTCATTTTGTTAAACATTTGTACACTCAAAATTAACAGTTGTTATTATTTAGAAATATTGTAAGAAATCCTGACTATACGTATTCTTTTGTAAGAAGTACATCAGAACAACTTTGTTTTGAAGTAGTGTGTGCCAAAGCTGCTCACAAATGTAACACGTCAAGAAAGATCACGTTTTCTTTGGGTTTTAACCTTTTGACCTTTTGGGTCCATAGCTATGTTTTTTGGAAGCTTGTGTGAAGATGTGTATAATCAGCTTGATCTTATGAGTAAATGTATCTATTTTAGGAGGTGGTGATTTAGTATGAAATCGTCAGAGGTGGGTAGTAACGAGTTAGATTTACTTGAGTAATTTTTTGGGGTAACAAATACTTTTCGGAGTATATTTAAAGATGGGTACTTTTACTTGAGTAAATTTTTGGGGAAAAATCTGTACTTTTACTTCGTTACTGTGTGTTACGCTCCTCTCGTTACTTTATCTTAATGCAATAAATGTTATAAATGCTTCAGTTTATTCCAAACGCGCCGTCTACTTTTCTCTGGGCAATGAGCGATGCCCATTCGCGAATGATTCATTCTTTTGAGTCAATTCTGTTCAAAGGCTTTATCAACCCAATTGGCAAACGAGTGAATTGGTTCATGAATCAGTTTGAATGAGTCGTTCAGTTCCCTGCCGCACGCGCTGAGCATCTGAAGTGGTTCACTCGGAGTTGTAACGTTTAAGAACAGAAAGAGCGTTGAAAACGTGGCTGGAACTGCACTGAATTGAAATCTGCAAAGGCTATTATTTGCTAGCGATGGAGATCCTTATTAGATGAACACCGCGTGTGCTGTCTACTGTTTAACAGGTAATAACTTGGGCTACATTCGATTACAGTACATGATACCACTGTGACATTAGTTTGTTGTACGTGTGTGGCTTATAACAGAGGGGAGTCAAGTTGAATGCAGCTTCCAAAAGACAAAAAATAGCAGATTAAGATTTTATTAATTTTAATACAATCACACCTGTGCAAGTACGTTCAGCGAGTCATATTATCAGCTGCTAAATTCAGATCTGTGATTGCTTGCTGGCGCTTAGCCAGAGATAGATGCGTTTATACAGCGCTGCGCATTATAACCAATCACACATGATTATTTTGAGCTTATTAAAGCATTGGCCAATCAGAGGTGTTCCGATGAGTCATCGCTAAAATGCTGGTGCTTCCTTCACTCGCTCACTGACTGAATACCTCTTTCTGGCGAATTCTCTCGCAGGAACAACAAAGTGCAGATGTGTGTACGAATCTTTAATTAAGATATTGATTTCACAGTGTTAACAGTTTCAGTGATTTTAATGGGAGTTTCTGAGAGTGATTGAAATCTAGACTGTCAGTGAAAATGATCTTTGATAATGTAAATGTTATTTGCTCTCTTTCTGAACAATGAAAGATTAGTAGCAATATTTATATCACATTAACTTTCAATGTTAAATTCACATTTAATATAAAGTCAGTCGTATTAAAAATATGTTATGGCATGACACCTATATCTGTTACTTAAGTAAACAGACAGGGTTTTATAATAAATTACATAAATTGGAGTAAAGGCTGATGAAATATATACATTTATACACGCACACATACATTACATACATTTTATCTATATATCTAAATAAAAATAGGCTCAGTACAGTATATATGACCCAAAGTAACTAGTAACTAACTACTTGAGTAGATTTTTTATCCGATACTCTTTTACTCTTACTCAAGTAACTATTCAAGACTAGTACTTTTACTTTTACTTGAGTAAATATTTCTAGAAGTACTTTTACTTTTACTTGAGTACAGTTTTTGGGTACTCTACCCACCTCTGGAAATCGTACAGTGTGAATCATATGGAAATTTACAGTTGTTTTTTTGTTAAAAGCAGGAAGTTCCACCCCTAAACATAATACATTTAAACTTGAAAAACTTAGTAGCATGCTTCTGTGTGCCCTTCACATTCACCTCTGATGCAGTGCCTGGAATAGATCCAGATAGCAGGACATTTGCTCTTTAAAACGTTTCTTATCTGAAGGTCTTGTCTCAGCAGAAGTGAACGCTGTGACCTACAGAGCCTGTAATATAAAGACTGGAGCGCTTTATCTCTGCAGGTCATTCTAATGGCCACTAAAATTAAATATTACGTTTGTATACCTCAAGATGAAGGTTGTAAATCATTGAATATACTTTGCGATTGGCTGTTATAAAACAGTGCATAAATTCTCTCTCTCTCCCCCTCTCTCCCTCTCTCTCTCTCTCTCTCTCTCTCCGTCTCTCTCTTAAATTCAAATTCAAATGAGCTTTATTGGCATGACTTGCACAGTATTGCCAAAGCATTGTACATTACATGAATAAGGAATAAACAATTATATAATACATAAAACAAAAACAGATTTGTAAAATGATTAAGTATACAGTCGTGGCCAAAAGTTTTGAGAATTACATAAATATTAGTTTTCAAAAAGTTTGCTGCTAAACTGCTTTTAGATCTTTGTTTCAGTTGTTTCTGTGATGTACTGAAATATAATTACAAGCACTTCATACTAGGGCTGGGACAACGCGTCGAGGTCATCGATGACGTCGACGCAAAAAATACGTCGATGCAAAATATGCGCATCGATTCGTCGACCTGTTTTTATTTCTCTAAAAAACGTTTGCAAAACGTTTACCTTATGTGCGCTGAATATACGCGATGGCCGGATCAACATTCTGTCCAACGTTATATAACCAATCCAGGGGTTTTTCTGCATTGATCTTTTTTTTGGGCGGCTGTCAAAGCCTTATTTGATCGGTGAGTGACAGTGACAGGGCGCGTACGAGAGAGAGCCCCGGCTGCGCGCGCACTCACAGTCTTCAAACAACACGAGCGCTTCTTGCTCTCTCTCTCCCTTGTGTATATTAATCAAAATCATTGAACACGATAGAAAAAGGGCGAAACACCAAAGTTTCACGCGCGCTCGCGCACTCACAGTCTTCAAACTACACGAGCGCTGTCTTGCTCTCTCTCTCTCTCTCTCTCCCTCCCTCCCTCCCTCCCTCCCTCGTATTAACCAAAATCATTAGACATGATAGAAAAAGGGGGGAACGCCAAAGTTTCACGTGGAGCATTCGGAGATTTTTTTTTCTCCATGACAGGCTGCTGGCTCCCACTGTTAATTTTTTTTTTTTTTTTTTTTTGGAAAAGCACTCTCTGTATTAGCTTAAAGCCCTCAAGTTTACATTTACATACTGTATTCTTTCAATTGCTCTAAACAAGTATTTTGGGTGACCTTTTTTATTGAATGCTAGACATCAAGTTGTTGTTATTTTCATCTGAAAGAACTTCTTTTTTCAGTAAGCTAGGCCCTATGTGTTCAGTAAGCTTGTTTCAGTAAGCTATGTGTTTTCAAGGCTTCAAGGTTTTATTGAATGCTATCTCTATACAAGTGCAAAGTAATGCATTCTTAGTCAGTCTTTTATTTTGTAATTTTAAGAGCAATAAACATATATTGCAATGTTAAGGAATTGATGTTTTTTTCATTCAGATATGTAAATCAACATGTATAAATTGTTAGTAGTCAATTAATGGGGAGATAATCGAAATCAAATCGGTCTGGAAAAAATTAATCGTTAGATTAATCGATGCATCAAAAAATAATCGCTAGATTAATCGTTTAAAAAATAATCGTTTATCCCAGCCCTACTTCATACGTTTCAAAGGCTTTTATCGACAATTACATGACATTTATGCATGAGTCAGTATTTGCAGTGTTGGCCCTTCTTTTTCAGGACCTCTGCAATTCGACTGGGCATGCTCTCAATCAACTTCTGGGCCAAATCCTGACTGATAGCAACCCATTCTTTCATAATCACTTCTTGGAGTTTGTCAGAATTAGTGGGTTTTTGTTTGTCCACCCGCCTCTTGAGGATTGACCACAAGTTCTCAATGGGATTAAGATCTGGGGAGTTTCCAGGCCATGGACCCAAAATTTCAACATTCTGGTCCCCGAGCCACTTAGTTATCACTTTTGCCTTATGACACGGTGCTCCATCGTGCTGGAAAATACATTGTTCTTCACCAAACTGTTGTTGGATTGTTGGAAGAAGTTGCTGTTGGAGGGTGTTTTGGAACCATTCTTTATTCATGGCTGTGTTTTTGGGCAGAATTGTGAGTGAGCCCACTCCCTTGGATGAGAAGCAACCCCACACATGAATGGTGTCAGGATGCTTTACTGTTGGCATGACACAGGACTGATGGTAGCACTCACCTTTTCTTCTCCGGACAAGCCTTTTTCCAGATGCCCCAAACAATCGGAAAGGGGCTTCATCGGAGAATATGACTTTGCCCCAGTCCTCAGCAGTCCATTCACTATACTTTCTGCAGAAGATCAATCTGTCCCTGATGTTTTTTTTTGGAGAGAAGTGGCTTCTTTGCTGCCCTTCTTGACACCAGGCCATCTTCCAAAAGTCTTTAGGAGACGATCCTGGCGCTTGCTGGACTTTCTTGGACAACCTGAAGCCTTCTTTACAAGAATTGAACCTCTTTCCTTGAAGTTCTTGATGATCCTATAAATTGTTGATTTAGGTGCAATCTTAGTAGCCACAATATCCTTGCCTGTGAAGCCATTTTTATGCAACGCAATGATGGCTGCACGCGTTTCTTTGCAGGTCACCATGGTTAACAATGGAAGAACAATGATTTCAAGCATCACCCTCCTTTTAACATGTCAAGTCTGCCATTCTAACCCAATCAGCCTGACATAATGATCTCCAGCCTTGTGCTCATCAACATTCTCACCTGAGTTAACAAGACGATTACTGAAATGATCTCAGCAGGTCCTTTAATGACAGCAATGAAATGCAATGGAAAGGTTTTATTGGGATTAAGTTAATTTTCATGGCAAAGAAGGACTATGCAATTCATCTGATCACTCTTCATAACACTCTATTATTCATAACACAATAATAGTTATAACTTTGCACAACAGTACATGTAAGAAATGCTCTTGTTCAGTTTTGTCCACTGGCTGACAGTCTTAGTTTGTGACAGGCTGATACATATCTTGCAGCTGTTGTGATCATTTTGGAATTCTCCCCTAAAATGTGATTTAATTTTTCTGTATTTGGTAAGGCCATAAAATTTGGTTTAATTTGTTGGAATTTGTGGAAATATGCAGCTCTTATGTTGTGATAGTAATCACAGTGTAGTAGGAAATGTTCCTCTGTCTCCAGCTCTCTCCGAGAACACAGTGAACACAGTCTCTGCTCTCTCGGCTGCCATCTCTGTCTGTGTCGTCCTCTCTCTCTCTCTCTCTCTCTCTCTCTCTCTCTCTCTCTCTCTCTCTCTCTCTCTCTCTCTCTCTCTCTCTGAGAACACAGTGAACACAGTCTCTGCTCTCTCGGCTGCCATCTCTGTCTGTGTCGTCCTCTCTCTCTCTCTCTCTCTCTCTCTCTCTCTCTCTCTCTCTCTCTCTCTCTCTCTCTCTCTGAGAACACAGTGAACACAGTCTCTGCTCTCTCGGCTGCCATCTCTGTCTGTGTCGTCCTCTCTCTCTCTCTCTCTCTCTCTCTCTCTCTCTCTCTCTCTCTCTCTCTCTCTCTCTCTGAGAACACAGTGAACACAGTCTCTGCTCTCTCGGCTGCCATCTCTGTCTGTGTCGTCCTCTCTCTCTCTCTCTCTCTCTCTCTCTCTCTCTCTCTCAATTCAATTCAATTTTCAATTCAAATGAGCTTTATTGGCATGACTGTGAAACAGCACAATGTTGCCAAAGCAATAAACAGTAAACAAGTTATACAGATATATAGATATGTAGATAAAAAAAAAAAAAATAATAATAATAATAAAATAAATAAATAAATAATAATAGTAAAAAAAAAAAAAAAAAAAAAACCTATTCATGTCCATATTGTACATATATAATCACATAACACACAAAATAAATAAATAAACAAAAAAAGTGAATACAGGGTAAATATTTACAGAGAGCATTGCTTAAGTACAGGAGTTTAGTTTTTGTCCCTCATGATGTGACAGGAGGACACATACTGCGCTGCGAGCTGGACACACTTCTCTTTCTCTCCCAAAATATAACTGAGTTTGTCAATGTCGCTTGCTTGCCTGAATTCTGGCACAATTTGAGCTATTTGGGTAAAGTAGTTGTCTCTAATGTGTTCATATTTGCTGCAGTGTGTGAGGAAGTGCAGCTCGTCCTCTACGAGTCTCTCTGTGCAGTGAGGACACAGTCGGAGCTCTCTCTCTCTCCAGCTGTGTTTGTGTCGGCCCGTCTCCACACACAGACGGTGATCACTCAGACGATACTTCGTCAGGAGCTTTCTCTTACTATAGTCTTTAATTTTGATCAAGTAAGGTGCCAATTGATAGCCAGTCTTTAATCTATAGAAGTATTTTAATTTGTTAATTTGTTCTACTTTGACCTGCCAATCATAGATGTATTCTTCCTGGGTTAGTTTTACAATTTCTTTAACTTTTGCGTGTCTTAATTGAATGGTTGAGCTGAGTTGGTGTTTTTCCACTAAATAGTGCGTGGGGTCACTCTCTGGGTGTCCTGTCCTGTACATAAGAGCGCAGTGATGGTAATCATCTGTCCGTGTGTCTGATAGATGGAACCAGAACTTGGCTGTTCTCTTCTGGATCTCTGCTAGAAGAGGGAATCTGCCCAGTTCTGCCCTGCAGCCGAGACTAGGGGCGTTTCTGTGAAGTCCCAGGATGTTCTTGCAGAACTCCAGGTGGAACATTTCAGTGGGTCTTTTATCCCACGATGTGTAGTTTAATTTAAATTTGGGGCCCCAGATCTCACAACCGTATAGAAGAATGGGTTTGATGATGCTGTCGAAGATTTTTAGCCATAATTTAATAGGTGGGTTGAATTTGAACAAAGATTTTCTAATAGTGTAATAAGCCCTGCGTGCCTTATCAGTCAGATGTTTTATTGCCAGGTCAAACTGACCAGAAGCTGAGATAGTGAGACCCAAATAATTATAACACGTCACATGATTAAGAAGTGTTCCCCCGATTGTGAAACTATATTTTTTGTCAGTAGGCCGAGGTTTTTTCTGAAAGATGATAATTTTGGATTTCTCCATGTTTATTGGTAAGGCCCAGTCTCTACTGTAATCTTCTAAAAGCGAGAGGCTTTGGTGTAGCCCCTCTTCATGAGGTGACAAGAGCAGAAGATCGGCAGCGTACAGGAGACATTTGATTTCTCTGCCCTCGAGGGTCAGACCAGGACAAGGGGACTTCTCAAGTGCTGATGCCAGTTCATTAATATAGATATTAAACAGTTATCACTCTCTCTCTCTCTCTCTCTGAGAACACAGTGAACACAGTCTCTGCACTCTCGGCTGCCATCTCTCTCTGTGTCGTCCTCTCTCTCTCTCTCTCTCCCTCTCTCTCTCTCTCTCTCTCTCTCTCTCTCTGAGAACACAGTGAACACAGTCTCTGCTCTCTCGGCTGCCATCTCTCTCTGTGTCGTCCTCTCAAATTCAAATTCAAATTAGCTTTATTGGCATGACTTGTACAGTATTGCCAAAGCATTGGCAATTACATAGGCAATGAACAAATAATCAATAAAATTAAACAGTAAACAAATGTATGAATACATTTATACAAAAATGAAAAAAAAAAAAAAAGAAGAAAAGAAATCAGTATCAAATGTAAAAAAAAAAAAATATATATATATATATATATATACACATACATACATACACACACATATATATATATATATATATATATATATATATATATATATATATATATATATATATATATACACATACATACATATACACATATACATATCTACATCAAACAATCAAAATATACAATTATTTATCCATCTGAGGTTCCACTGGTTGTCCTCATTTCATGGCATGTAAAGACATACTTTGCAGCAATTATCTCACATTTGGGCATTTCTCCCAGTATGTATGGGAGTTTCTGTGTGTCTGGTATGTTTTCGAATTCAGGGTATATTTGGGAAATGTTTTCAAAGTGTTTTTGTCTGATTGTATTGTATTTGGGGCATGAGGTCTGAAAGTGCAGCTCTGTCTCGATCTGTCCCCGGTCACACTGGGAGCAGAGTCTCTCCTCCGGTGGGAGCCAGCTCTGTCTGTGGCGACCCTTCTCTATGGCCAGGCTGTGTTCACTCAGTCTGTATGTTGTCAATATTTTTCTCAGTTTAGGGCATTTTATTGTTCTCAGGTAATTTGCCAGTGTGAATTCTCTTTTTAGGGTCAGATAGCATTGTACTTTACTTTGTGTTTTGGTGGTTTCTTTCCAGTATTCGATATATTTTTCTTTCTGCTTGTTGCTAATGTGGTGTGGTCTGCTTGAGCTGGCGCTGCTGTCCTGAGGCTGCTGGGCACTGGTGACTGCAGAGAGTCTCAGGACCAGCTGGCTGAGGGGACTCTTCTCTGGCTTCAGCTCCTGCAAGGTTAGGGCTTTGTGATGATATGTCTGGGGGTTAACTGATTTTAAGTGATTGTAAAATTTAATTGATCTTTTTTGTATTTTGAGTAAGAGGGGGTATTGGCCGAGCTCTGCTCTGCACAGGTTATTGGGTGTTTTATAGGGTGTCCTCTCTCTCTCTCTCTCTCTCTCTCTCTCTCTCTCTCTCTCTCTCTCTCTCTCTCTCTCTCTCTCTCTGAGAACACAGTGAACACAGTCTCTGCTCTCTCGGCTGCCATCTCTCTCTGTGTCGTCCTCTCTCTACAGCCAGACGATGATCGCTCAGTCTGTATTTTGTAAGTGTTTTTCTTAATTTGGGATCTTTTACACAGCTCAGGTATTCTGCTGGTTTATAATCTCTCTTCAGGTCTAAATACAGCTCCATCTTCTTCTGTGATTTAGTAGCATGTTTCCAGTAGGTGATGTAATGTTGTTTTTGTGACTGTGTGATTTGGTTTGGCCGGATGGTGCTGTGCTGGTCTGGCTGTAGTTTGAGCATCAGCTGTGAGAGAGCGCTCCGGTGCCGGTTCTGCTCCTGACACCGCAGGGCTTCAGCCTGGTATGAGCTCGGCTCGCTGCCCTTCAGGTGCTGCTACAACTTCACAGCTCTTTTTTGGATGCTGATCAATAAGGGGTATTGTCCTAATTCAGCTCTGCACGAGTTGTTTGGTGTGGATCTGTTTACTTTCAGGATGCTTTTTCCCATTTTGAGAAATCTTGGGTTTTTAGAGGTCCCCTCCCCATATCTTGCTGCCATACAGAGCAATCGGTTCAATTATTGATTTTAGGATGTTTAGCCAGGTTTGAATCGGAATTTCATGTCGAATTGTGTTTTTAATCATGTAGAAGACTCTCATTGCTTTTGCCTTCAGTTCATTCACAGCCAGATTAAAGTTCCCTGTTGAACTCCGTTTTAGTCCCAGATAGGTGTATTCATGGGTGTGTTGGAGGACTTGGTTGGTCCTGCTCGAAAGATGTATTTATTTTCCCTACATCTGGATCTGTTTTGAAAAATCATTATTTTAGTTTTTGCGAGGTTAATTTTGAGAGCCCACGTTTGACTGAATGTGTCTACGACGTCGAGGAGCTGCTGTAGTCCATCTTTAGTTTTTGACAGAAGGACTAAATCATCTGCGAAGAGGAGACATTTGACTTCTGATTGCGTCAGGGTTGGGCGGGGGGCAGGGGAATTATTTAAGGCTTTGGCTAATTCGTTTATATAAATGTTAAATAGAGTGGGACTCAATGGGCAACCTTGTCTGACTCCTCGATGTTGGGAGAAAAATTCTGTTCGTTTATTTCCTATTTTTACAGCACATGTATTGTTTTTATACATGGAGCTTATCAAATCAAATGTTTTCCTTCCAATCCCATTCTCCAGTAGTTTTAGAAAGAGTCCTTCGTGCCAGATCGAGTCGAAAGCCTTCTCAAAGTCAATAAAGCAAGCAAAGATTTTGGATTTACTTTGGTTTACATGTCAATCAATGATATTGTGGAGGGTGTAGATGTGGTCAGACGTTCTGTGTTTGGGCAGAAATCCAATTTGACTTTTTCCCAGGATTTTGAGAAAGTTTTGCAATCTTATATTAATAATCGAACAGAATATTTTCCCCAGGTTGCTATTGACACATATGCCTCTGTAATTGTTTGGCTCATATTTGTCTCCTTGTTAAAAGATTGGTGTAATTAGGCCTTGGTTCCAGGTTTCGGGGAAAAATCCTACTCTCAAAACAAGGTTGAATAATTTGATTATTGCGGTTTTGAATTGGTCGTTGGTGTATTTGATCATTTCGTTTAATATTCCGTCGATGCCACATACCTTGTTGGGTTTTAAAGCATGTAGTCTATCTGTAAGCTCATTTACTGTGATTGGAGAGTCCAGGGGGTTCTGGTTGTCTTTAATCTTTTCTTTCAGGATTTCTAATTTGGTTTTTAATTCTTTTCTAGCAGGATTTGTTTCAGTTGTTTTGTACAGATTTTCAAAGTGTGTCCTCCATATGTTCCCGTTTTGAATGGCCAATTCTTCTTTCTGTGGTCTATAGAGCGTGTTCCAGCTGTTCCAGAAGTTATTGGTATTTATTGATTCCTCCATTGCTTGAAATAATTGTTCTGTATGCTCTTCTTTTTTACTCGTAGAGTTTGTTTGTACAGTCTAAGGGCTTCGTGATACTGATGGCGGAGTTCTTCATTGTCAGGATCTCTGTGTTTTTGATTTGAAAGATTTCGTACTGTCATTCTAATTCTTTTACACTCTTCGTCAAACAACTTCTCATTGGTGTTTTTGAGGGGTTTTTTGATGATTTTTTCAAATTGCACATGGATGCTGATTGGTGGAATATATCTGTAATGTCATTTAGTGCCAGATTTATGCCTACTTTATTTTGTGGATATGTGTTCATTATCAATTTGTCTAATAGTAATTTGATTGTTTGACTTTCTAATGCATTTTGATAATTTTCTGTGCTGTTATTTGTCCACTTGTAGGGTGGTTGGTATATATATATAAAAAAAAAAATTTTTGTGAGTCACTAACCCATGAGGTGTGAGCACAGCAGAGTCAGCATGTGCTGGATGTTGGTGAGGTCTGTGCAGGGCGATGAGGTCGGCTGGCTGGGGGCTGTGCTGGGGCTGCAGGGGGTCAGTGATCTGCTGCCCGGCTGCTGCTCCTGCTGATGAGAAGGTGAGGGGGCTTCAGGCCTGTTCGTGCGCTGTTGTCCGGGGGGAACACAGAACCTGTCGTGGGCTTCCTCCGGTCAGAGGTGAAGTGGTGTCCCTGCAGTAGCTCTGTGGGGTGTCCATGATGTCGCTGCGGTGTGCTGGAGCTGCGGTTGAGTGCGATGTCCTTCAGGGTTTTAGCAAAGATGGGGACTGCCCTTCTGTGGAGGTGGACATGGTCGTACAGACTGCTGAGATTCAGTGTGGGGTGCTGAACCAGGTGTATGTTGAGGGCACAGTCTCCTGATACTCTAGCATTTGGTGTCCTGGTGGAAGTCCGAGCGCAGTAGCAGGGTGGAGAGGATGATTTTGGAGTTGGGGAAGTTGGAGGATGCCTTCTCAGTCACAATAATGAGAGCTGCAGCTACTCTCTCTCTCTGAGCTCGGAGGTCGTTCGTGCCCGTGTGGATGATGATGTGGCTGGGGGAACCCAGCTGCTCTTCACACAAGAGCTCCAGGGCCTTCTCTGTGTTTGGGCACCAGATATTTCTGACGTTTTTTCTGGGAAAAAGTCTCTTTTCATTGATGAACTTGCCGTTGGAGTCCATGAGGAGTATAATGTGAGGCTGTGATGGACTGCAGGAGTCTGCTGGGCCGGGTCTCTCGAGTCTCCTCGGAGCTCTGCTGTTCTCCTCTCTGTGTCGGCTGCTTCTCCACAGCTGACCGCTCTATTATGTGGGACTCTCTCAGCTTTCTCATCTCTTCCCTCATTACAGACAGCTGATTGCTGTACTCTTCTCCCTGTTTTTTCATTTCTTGAGTTTCTTTCTTAAGCATTTCTATTTCTTTCCTGTAATCCGCTTCTTTCTGTGTTGGATCCGTCTCCTTCACCAGCTCCAGCTCCATCTCTCTGAACTTCTCCTTCATGTCACTGATGATGCTGTGTAGAAGGGAGATCTCCTCACGCTCGTCTCTGGACTGATGGCTGGACGTCGAGGGCTCTTCTGCACACTTTTGTGTATTAGGGCTGATCTAATGCTGTCTGATTGCTGAGTGTCAGGCTTCAGGGTCTTCTGTGTGGAATATGATGTTACTGACCTCTCCATTCCTGTACAGGTCTGAGTACAGGGTTTCTGGACTGTCCTTCAGGAGCTTATCTTTATGTTTCTTCTTTAGGATCTCATTGGTAGCTTTAGATGGGTTTGTTATAGGGATAGATTCTGTCATTTATTTTAAATATTCTGACAGTTGCTGGCAGTTTGTTGTTGTTGTTTTATGAATGTTTATATCTACTGGTGTTAGCCCTTATAATGTAGCTTAATTAAATCACAGTTTTTGGGCAAATCTTTCTCCAAAACAAAGGTTGTTGATTGTAGATATTTTGTGTACTCACTCGGAGTTCTCTCTCTCAGACAGGAGACCATGAAGTGGAATGGCTGGGGTTACAGTGACTCGAGGTTCCTCTTCAATAAAAAGGGTCAAGCAGAGTTCACGGGGAAACGGTGAGTATGAGGCACTTCTAATTCGACTCAGGAAAGTCTGTTAAGCAGAGTCATTCACAGCAGGCAGCAGCTGGTGTATATCTACAGACACAGACCTGTCAGCTCCTCTGTGTCTGTGGTGAGGACTGGATGTGCTCAGGATGGTTCAGTCTGGTGTGCTCGTGCCATCTAGTGGATGGAAGCTGCATCTGGACACAAGGCCTCAGAGAGAGAGTTGTTCATTAGATTAGAAAGATTTCAAGGATGAAACGGATTTAATGAGTTAGTAATCCTATAGAATTGAGTTGAATTAAGAACAAAAAACTTGCATTGCAATCCTTACATGCTTACATAGTTTTGTCTAAATTTCAGGAAATGGTAAAGTCACAGTTTGCTCTGCAAGGTTGCGACTGTAAGGAGACCGCTTGACTTGATCGGTGTGTGTTTTGCTGGTTTCAGGTATCGGTTGAGTGGGCTGATTTTACCGAGTCTGAAAGACTGGTTTGAGGGCACGTTTGGAGCCAATCTGCAGCATAAATCTCCTGCGACAGTAAGTCAAGTGTGGGATAGCAGACTCTTGTGTTATGTGTGTGTGTGTAATACGGGGTGTGTGTCTTCCTCCAGCCCAGTGTCAATTTGAGTGCAGTTGCTCCTCCGAACCTGAACGAGCCCTTCATCGAGGATCTGAAAGCAGCAGCTGTGGCCCTGTCACATGACCCAGAGGACCGGGTTTTCCGAGCTCATGGTACAGAACTACCATCTTTGTGTTTGGCAGAAATTTTTCATGTTTTGGGGGGTTTTATTTTTTTCATATTTCACCTGTGGGAAATTTGTTTAATAAAAAAATGCCTAATTTTATTTTTGTTAATGCAAAAATCATAATGGTCCCAAAATACGTTTTCTTTTGCAGGTTTAGTTTTTTTATGATTTTAGTTTTTAATTTTCTTTTGGGGTGAAATATTATTATTATTTTATTATTATTTTTTATTATTACAGAGTTTACTTTAAAAAAAGAGAGTTTGTTAAAAAAAGTGTTTGATCAAAACATTTGACTCTTTATATATGAACATTTGTTTTATTATTCCTCATACACTACCTTTCAAAAGTTTGGGGTTAAAAAACTGAAAACAGTTTTTTATAGGATTCTTTGATAAATATAAGATTTAAAAGAACAGAAAACTTTTCTAACATTATTTGATTATCTAACATTTAATCAATTTAATGAATCCTTGCTAAATAAATAAAGTATTAATGTCTTCAAAAAATCTCACTCACCCCAAACGTTTAAATGGTGGTATGTTTACTGAGAGCTCACGGTGTTTCTTGAAATTTAATGGGAAACCACAAGTGCTTTACCGATATGAGCAAGCTGGATATTTGTGAAAGCTTCTTTTCTCTGTCTTCCTCAGGTCACTGCCTGCATGAGATCTTTGCCCTGCGCGAGGGGAGGATAGGACGGGTGCCTGACATGGTGGTTTGGCCGAGTGAGTGACTGCAAAGGGTTAAGCCTCTGTGGCTGAGTGCTAATTAATATTCATGAGGGCCTGCTTTAATTAGAGGGAATGGGGCGCCTGCCGTCCAGTGATGCTCTGGCTGCCAGAGTAGCTGCTCTCTGATTGGTGGAGTCCTGACAGGAGCCATTGGCCCTCTCTGATTGGTGGAGTCCTGACAGGAGCCATTGGCCCTCTCTGATTGGTGGAGTCCTGACAGGAGCCATTGGCCCTCTCTGATTGATGGCCGAGCTTTGATTAGAAGAGATCCCTAGCGGCCGACAAATCATCTGCCTTCGTCCAGAACACTCTCTCTCTGCGAATTCATCCTTTACCTCCACGTTTCTCCAATCAGCCAGGGTCCTCCCTCAGTAGATTGTCCTGTTTTCACCTTACAGAACAAACATTTTTTTCCAGTTATATATACAAGCAGTTATTTTAAATTGTAATAATATTTCACAATAGTACTGTTTTACTCTATCTTAATATTTATCGGATAGCATAAGAGACTTCTCACCAACCTCAAACTATTGAATGTAAGGTAATTAAGTTTAAGGGTTGTTTTGTTAAGATTGATATGAAAGTGGTTTGATATGAAATAGTTGAGTGGATTACAATGCTAATTTCTTTTTTTTGCAGGCTGTCAAAGTGATGTAGAGAAGATTGTGGAGCTGGCCTGCAAACACAACGTCTGCTTGATACCCTACGGAGGCAAGTACTCGCATAAAGTCATATAATCAAATCAAAACCAGATCTTACACTGTAGCTGTCGCATGCTTTTTTAGTGCTGTTATACATTTAGTTTATTCTTAGTTGGTATCCCTCTGTTTCATTCACTTTCCCCAAAAATATTGCGCAAAAATATTATGCAGCACAATTGATTTCATCATTGATATTAACATGGACATTGATAATTTATATTTTTAGCATATAAGAGCATTTAAACATATCAGAATGATTTCTGAAGATCATGTGACAGTGAAGACTGGAGTAATGATGCTGAAAATACAGCTTCGATCACAGAAATAAATGACATTTTATAAAGTTATTTAACATCTGCTGTATTTCTGAGCAAATAAGTGCAGCCTTGGTGGGATTCTTTCAAACATTTTAAATCTTAACGACCACAGACGTTTGAACAGTGTTGTATTTTATCTAATACATTTTTTTTATGAAGTAGTCAGAATGTGAACCTTAATCAAATAAAAAAATATATATATTCTTAAATTGTGGTTAACTGTCTCAGTGTGATCTGCCAAGTCTGATTGACCTGATATTCTCATTTAATTAAATATAATTTAACCAAATATGGATGCACATATTTTAATTATTTATTCTTGTTTAAACGTTATATTTACATTATTCTAATCGTAACAAACTTTATCATTTCCGTGTAAACACCCAATACAGGAATCTTTGATAACAGTGACGTCATGCGTGTGTGTAGTATGTTTTAGGTATGTAGACATGCGCAGTACATGTTGATTTTAAAGGCAAGTGCGAACAAACATACACAACAATGGCGGAGCACATGGTACTGTTGTTGCTGCTCAAGAGTTTGCTAACGCTTCTTCAGCAAAGTGTGGATTTACTTCACCAATATTACAACCAACAGTGGAGACACATCATATACAACATATAATCATCACTTACCTACAGATACTGTTTACTAACAAGGTGACAGTGCCAACTAGTGGCCTGACATACTGTATGTGCCTTTGGCCATTTTCTCAAATGTGTGTAAAGGCGAAAAATGTTTGTTTTGTTTTTAAAATGTTGTCGTGTACAGTATATGCGAAACTTAAAAAAAAAAAAAAGGGAAAAACTCATGTTTTTGACTACATCGTTGTTGTGTAAATGAAGCCTTAAAGGGTTAGTTCACCCAATAATCAAAATTATGTCATTAATAACTCACCCTCATGTCGTTCCAAACCCGTAAGACCTCCGTTCATCTTCGGAACACAGTTTAAGATATTTTAGATTTAGTCCGAGAGCTCTCAGTCCCTCCATTGAAGCTGTGTGTACGGTCTACTGTCCATGTCCAGAAAGGTAAGAAAAACATCATCAAAGTAGTCCATGTGACATCAGAGGGTCAGTTAGAATATGTTGAAGCATCGGAAATACATTTTGGCCCAAAAATGCAAAAACTACGACTTTATTCAGTGTCTTCTCTTCCGTGTCTGTTGTGAGAGAGAGTTCAAAACAAAGCAGTTTGTCATATTCGATTTGCGAACGAATCATTCGATGTAACGGTAATCTGGCTCGGCTCGGTGTTCATCTTCAGTTCTCTCTTCACAGCAGTTCAGTCAGTGTACTGTTTGAGTGCATGCATTACTCCGGGATATTGGTTTGTTTTAACTCAGAGGGAGTGTCAGCCACATTAAAAAAGTTAACAGCTTAAGTAATTTGTGGATTAATGTGTATTAGAGATGCGAACCGTTTAAAACGATTCAGTTCATTTTGGTGAACTGGTTCAAGAAGATCCGGTTACATCTAATGATTCGTTCGTGAACTGGATATCACTAAACTGCAGTGATTTGAACTCTCTCTCACAACAGACACGGAAGAGAAGACAATACTGAATAAAGTCGTAGTTTTTGCTATTTTTGGACCAAAATGTATTTTCGATGCTTCAAAATATTCTAACTGACCCTCTGATGTCACATGGACTACTTTGATGATGTTTTTCTTACCTTTCTGGACATGGACAGTAGACCGTACACACAGCTTCAATGGAGGGACTGAGAGCTCTCGGACTAAATCTAAAATATCTTAAACTGTGTTCTGAAGATGAACGGAGGTCTTACGGGTTTGGAACGACATGAGGGTGAGTCATTAATGACATAATTTTGATTATTGGGTGAACTAACCCTTTAAAGTATTAAACGCTCTCTCTTTCTCTCTCTCGTGATCAGGTGGGACGAGTGTGTCCAGTGCTCTAGAGTGCCCTCATGAGGAGACTCGCCCTATTGTCTCTTTGGACACGTCTCAGATGGTGAGTATTTACATGAATACATGCAGGTGTGATATATACCGACACTCGTTCAGCGCCTGTATTTGTGTGTGTGTGTTTATGGTGCATATATTACACCTCCACACATACAGAGCTTGCTGTGTACCTGGCTGTACTTCTCTCCCCTGTTTTTACCGCTCTCCTGCGCCTTCTCTCTCGTTTTCCCCCTCTCCACTGTTTCATCTGTTGCTCTGTCCTTGGCTGGCCTGTTTTAGAGGTCACAAGGTCACCCACATGAAAGGCAGCCTGGTGGTTTTATAAGCGCAGTGGCGTGATTGATAGCTGGGGGGCGGAGCCACCTGTGGAGACCGAGCTGTTTCCTGAAGTGCATTTAACCCCTGTGGAAACCAGGGGACAAATCCCAGCTGATACTAACAGCAGCTAAAGCCCGGGCTGCTGGGAAGCGTGATTTATATGCGTTTCTATTGTTAAATTGAAAAAGAAGTTCTGATTTTACTCATGAGCAAAAGTCAGTTATTATAGATCATCAAACTACATCAGAGAAGACTAAAAGCAGTGGTTTGTGTTGTTGTGGTTTCTGGTTCACACACACACACACACACACACACACACACACGCAGTGACCTCTCTCTGTCCTCACTCACTAAGCTGAGATATGTGTGCTGAGTTTAGCAGCAGTGAATCAGTTTGACATGTGGTTTAAGGGAGACCTGCGAACACACTCACAATGTCAACACCACTGCACTTTAATCAAAATCTCTCTCCTTCTCTCATTCTAGTCTATTCCAGTCCTTATAATTAGCCAGTCATACATACATGTTGTGTTTTTATATGCGTTTATAATCTATTCTACGTATACAGTACTGTATGTCTCTTGCATTGAATATCCCCCATTTTGGCCACATACAGGCTTTTTGTCCTTTGTTTTTTGTTCTGTCTTTGTCAGAAAATAACGACAATTTTTAAAAGCTATAATTGTATAGTTTGACCTCTAGGGATAATTCACCCAAATATTACAATACTGTATTTGTGTTTTTGGCCACATCCACATATACAGGTTTTTTTTCTATATTGTTCACTATGCTAGAGATTGGCAAAACTGCATACTTTAAGGATCAACTGGGTTCCCTGAATGACTGCTGTTGTCGAATAGTCATCTTAATGATGCTTTTATTATGAGGTTGATTTAGAGTTGATGTTAAATCAGATTGACTTCTTAGGGGATTTTCACATCCGGGATATTATAGAATATTATATACATATATACAATATTACTGTTATTACGATACTTTTGTCTCTTAATAAGAGACTTCTTTCAGAACATGAACATAGGGATACACCGGTATGAAAATGTCGGCTGATAACCGATAATTCAGCTTTTGAATGGAAATGTTACCATAGTTTCATAAAATTTTCAAAGTTTTATTTTCTCAAATTTGACAGCGTTCAGCAAGCTCAATCATTCAATCCTGGTACCCAAGTAAAAAAAAAAAATATATATATATATATATATATATATAAAATGAACAAATACTTTAATTGATTTAATTAATATTAAACAAATGTTTTTTGAATGATTCAGTTAATATTACATTTACAACCCTGTTGCCAATTAAGGCAAATTTTAATTTTGACTATTTAATTTGGCTGTTTATTTAATTTTCAATCAAAATTAAGAAACATTTTGGTAACAGGGTTGCAAAAACTCCAGACATAAAAAATCAATACAAAATTAAACATGTAATAGAAATAACTCAGCCTTTGCTGTATGACTTAATATCTTCTGTTCAACAAAACAATATGATATTTTGAATAAAAATCAATGGTAAACGAACTTTCTTTAAAATGTCTTATTTTCATTTTTAATAGTGGGTGAACCGTCCCATTCAGAGTTCCTTGCTCTGTTATGTATTTATTACTCCCCTATTCATGGCAAATGCTTTCATCTTAATTTTCTAAAGGTTAAAATGAGAGGACTCCCTACGTGACCTGTTATGTTCTGCTGTTTGTTCCTTTGTGTAGAACCGAATATTGTGGATTGATGAGAAGAATCTAACGGCTCATGTGGAGGCTGGGATCATCGGACAGGATCTGGAGAGACAGGTCAGTGATACACACACTGATTTAACAGCCACAACATAAGCCGTTTGCTTGTGCTTGTGACAAACTGAACACAAACACACACACACAGAGCAGATGGTCCCATAAACTAATGGTGAGAGTGGTATTTTGTGTGTGTGTGTGTGTGTGTGTGTGTTGGACGGATGCAGGACAGATGGTGGAACATTAAAGTGTGTTTGTATTTGTTGAGGTTCGCTTAATAAAATCACCTGGAGCGTGTGTGTTATCTGAGACTGATCAATAAGACCATCAGCTCCCTCGCAGGTATACGGCTGTCATGCTCACACACTCCATATCGTGAGTCAGGAAACAGGTCTGAAACGCTCCATAAGGCTTAAACACATTTCATGTGAGGCTGGTGTTTTATTGACAGTCGAGTGATTAGAAGTTTTGTTATAAAACCGATATCATCCAGTTCCTGGATGCTGATTGGTCAATACAGTGATCCAGCTGTGCTACAATAAGTGATATTGTAACATCTATCCGTTCACCAGCTGCTGTGTATACTGTATCCAGGGGTGTTTTCTATATATATTTGTTGTTGTTCAAAGCAAAATGTAGATTTTATCTGTGGTTAAATCCACCAAATTTGGTTTGTGCTTCGTAAAGAATGTGACGAATGTGAATGTGACATTTTTGGGGGGTCTGAAGATCATTACTGTGTTTACAGATATGACACACACTACCATTTAGAAGTTCTGGAATAATATGTTTTTGAAAGAAGTATTCAAAATGCAGTAAAAACTGTAATATTGTGAAATTTAAATGGATTTAGACAGTTCCAGACATTTGAACAATAGTGTATATATGCATATATAAACATCATTGCACAGCACCAGCTATGAATGAATGAACAGTTGCTGAAGCCATTGACTTTCATAGTATTTTTGTTTTACTATGGAAGTCAATGGCTACCGTGAACTAGATTTGGGTGTATAAGAAGTAATTACTTTCCTGTTGAGGATGTTTTGTGTTCTTGGTGTGAATCTAGCTGAATGAGCGTGGTTACTGTACGGGCCACGAGCCGGACTCCATGGAGTTCAGTTCTCTGGGCGGCTGGGTGGCCACACGGGCGTCAGGCATGAAGAAAAACATCTACGGCAACATCGAAGACCTGGTATGTCTCCCTGTTTCTCAACACATACACCGTTCTGGGACAGAGTTCACATCCATGCTCTGCCTCACACCCTTCAAATGTTGAGATGTGCTGTCGTAGGTCATTCAGGGTACCTGTGATGTGTTCCCAGGTGGTGCATATAAAGATGGTGACCCCTAGAGGAGTGATTGAGAAGAGCTGTCTGGGGCCCCGCATGTCCACCGGCCCCGACATACATCACTTCATACTGGGCTCAGAGGGTACGGACACGTCGTGTTTTGTGTGAGGATTGTATCTGATCTGAAAGGATCCATTCAAACTTTGATGAAAGACAATGAGGCCTGTGCTGATGACAAAATCGAAGTGTTGTGCACTGTAGACGCATCCTAGTGTTCACCTAAAAATCGAAGTATTCTTCAGGCCAAAGTTTCTCAGTGGATATCTAGAGACTACTACTACTACTACTACTGTACTGTAGTGGATCCTCTTCTCATTGTGCACACTGAAGTTAGTTTGACATTGGTTGGGTCACTGATAGTGATAAGCATTATATGGGGGTTTATATTGTAGGGAGAGTTCTTATCAATCACTTTAGGTTTTCATATAAACAGTCCTCTTAATCAGAGAGATTTATAAAGCAGAGTTTTGGTTTATCTTTATCTAGGGTCATGTTGCCCGGTTTGGGCTTATATCCACATGAAGTCTCACAGTTAAGATAGATACATTTAAAACAGATTATATGATGCAAAACTAAACAATCTGCTATTAAAAGGATTAGTTCACCCAAAATTTATTTTTTTTGTACATTTTCTCACCCTTGGGCCATCCAAAATATCGATGAGTTTGCGTCTTCATCGGAACAGATTTGAATTAATCTAGCATTACTTCACTTGCTCACCAGTGGATGCACTGCAGTGAATGGGTGCCGTCAGAATGAGAGTCCAAACAGTTAAAACATCACAATAATCCACACCAATCCAGTCCATCAGTTAATGTCTGGTGAAGAGAAAAGCTGTGTGAGAAACAAATCCATCTTTAATGTGTTTTAACTTTAAACCGCCAAAATACAAGTCCATAATCCATAATAACACTTCTTCCAGTGAAAAAGTCCATCCTCTGTTGTCCTCTCACATTAAAATCCCCCCACATATTTGTTTAGAGCTGGTTTAGAAATGGCGCTTGATCTGTGCATATTTCTCTCCTGATTCAGATGAGACGACTGTTTTCGCTGCAGAAAACAATATTATAAATAGAGGTTTAAAACCATCTTTATAATAGATGTATTTCTTATGAACATTCAGCTCTTCTCTTCACCTGATGTTAACTGATGGACTGGAGTGCCGTGGATTACTTATCGATTATTTTGATGTTTTTATCAGCAGTTTGGCTGACGGCACCCATTCACTGCAGAGGATCCACTGATGGGCAAGTGATGCAATGCTACATTTCAAGCAAAAAATGCCTAAAAGTGCCTAAAATCTTTAGTTCTTCCTCCCAGAAGTCATGTAGCAGTCATGCCATCCGACTGAAACTTGTGATTTTCAAAAGTGTTTTCCAGTTTTGTGAGCAGTCGGTTCGGATACTGTGAACCAGTAGGGGGCAGTAAAATGTTCGGCTTTCTGTTTCTCATACTCTCCTCAAAGAGGGCAAGTCAGAACTATGTGCTCGATATCCTATATGTGTCATGATCCTGTTAAAAGTATCACCCTTATCCATAGAGAAGGAGAGTGTTATTAATCGGTCTCTCTAAAAAGTCATTAAGCTGTTCATGAAGCCCTGAACTGATGAAAATGGGTCATAATCGTTGTGTTTTCTAAAATGGTCTGTGATTCTATGAAGAAGGACTTCTGCTGCTTTAATGGCTTTGTAATGTCAGGGGCATTTCACCTTTCCCCTCTGACACGCTTAAGTTCAGATGACAGAGTTAATGTTGTTGTTGTTTTTACGGGGTCTGGATATCTTTAGATCTAAGGATTATTATATCAGAGGTGTCTGTGTGTGTGTTTGATGATAAACCATTTGTTTAAAGAAATATTGAGGGTTAAATGCAACTTAAGTGATGTCTATTATTGCTGTAAAAATATCCTGTTAAATTACAGTAAAAAAAACTGCCACCTTTAACAGAAATACATCTTAAAAATGACAGTGACAATCTTTGAGATATTACAGGCTGGCATATTTACAAATTATGTCTGTATTTTTTGAGTGATATAACGTTAATATAAGCCACTACCAAAATCTGTTTTAAATCCCAAAATGTACTGAAAACCACCATAATACAGCTGGTAAATCGTTCATCGTAAGTTGTCTGTCCATAAAACAATAAACTCCTATTGAACAGGAAATGAACATGGTCAAACACACAAAGACAAATTAACACACACGATTTTAAAATAATGCGACAACTAGTCATTAAATAACATAAAATCTAACACACAACACCCTGACGTAAATGATTGATTATAAACAGAAGAAGAAAAAAATTTAATATAATATAATCATATGTGCTGTGTCATGCAGTATCTTTTGGGAATATCTCTTTGCTGTTGTTCACCATAAATTATATGGTTATTCATAGTTTTTTCTTCCAAAAACTATAAGTTTGACAGTATTTTACAATATAATTACGTATAAAGTGGTAAAACATTTACGGTTTACACCTTAAAGTATATAATTCAGTTTTTTAATTCCAAAAACATAATTTTGACAGTATTTTACAATATTATTACAAATAAAGTGATGTTAAAACATTTATCTACTCATCATAAATTATACAATAATTAAGTTTTCCCCTATAATTTCATAGTATTTTACAGTAAAATTACATATACTATGATGTTAACCATTTACTTTTATGGTTTTCCACCATTTATTATACAGTGATTCATAATTATTTTCCAAAAACCATACATTTGCCAGTGTTTTACAGTAAAATTCTATATAATGTTAAACCATTAACACATTTTCACCATATAATTAATGATAAGGTAACGTAGTTAAACAAATTAACAGGTTTTAGGAGCTTTTTACAGGGTTGTCCTATAAAAAGCATTCTATATTACAGCATTGTACTATTTTAATGAATAAAATATGAGTGAAGGATGAGGGTGAGTGGGGTTTTGTAGCGGAGGGTTGTTTTGCTCACATATGGTCAGAATAAACTCTCCCCAGGACTTTCTCACCAGTGTTGCACGCTCGCTCTGGGCTGTCACTAATGAGTGCAGAACCCCAGACTCCGAGCAGCAGACGCAGGGTATCCCTCAGAGGTCAGAGGTCATGCTGGTTTGGGACAGGAGGCCTGCTGTGCTGTACTCTGTTGGACGCTCAGTGGCTCTGCTCTCCCGCCAGTGTGCCGTTTGATACTGACCTGCTTTATGTCACAGAACACAGTCTGTAAATCTTTCTGCTTCCTTTTGTAGTGAAGAAACTTGAGCGTTCAGGTCAAAATTAACACGCAGAGAGCCGGGGGCTCCGTGCATATATGTGTGTGTGTGTGTGTGTGTGTGTTGCACACTCATTTAACTCTCTGACATCCTTTGCTTGATTTTAAAGACTATTCAAATCATGCATATTACAGATCACACACATTTTCAGCCCTTGTGTGTGTGATACAGTAATAGCGAAACTGATCAAGCTCCTGTGAAACTCTTTGTGACCACACACACGCTGATGTGTGTCTTGCTCCTCAGGGACTCTGGGAGTGGTGACTGAAGTCACAATGAAGATCCGGCCCATTCCTGAGTATCAGAAGTACGGCTCTGTGGTCTTCCCAAACTTCCAGCAGGGCGTGGCGTGCCTGAGAGAGGTGGCCAGACAGGTCAGTACTGGACGTCATGAATCCAGCAGTGCTCAGACTAATCTGATTTACATTACCCTTCAAAAATGAGTAAGGTTGTTCACCGAGGCTGCATTTATTTGACCAACAGAAATATTGTGAAACATTATTAGAGCTTAAACTGTTTTCTATTTGAATAACTTTTAAAATGTAATTTATTCCTGTGATTTCAAAGTTGAATTTTTAGGATCAACAATCCAGTCTTCAGTCCCTTACGAAAATTAACTGTGGTTTTACAAAAAAAAACATGGTTATTGTAGTTAAACCATAGTAATAACAAATTAACCATGGTTCTTCTACACTAACCGTAGTTTAACCATGGTATTTGTAGTAAAACTGTGCTTATACAAATGGTAATCAATCCACTTTTACTGTAATAAAATGGTTAAAGTGTCACTTGATACTTCAAAAATCATCAATATATTGATTTGCTGCCCAAAAAGTCTTTATTATTATCAGTGTAGAAAACTATTTTTTTTCTTAAGAATTTTGTAAGAAGCATGATATATCTTCGTATAAAAATAACATTATAAATGTTGTTGCTGTCGCTGTCAATGGTTTTTACCATGTTTTGTTCCAGCATAATTTTAACTGGTTTTAGTCCATCGCTAACGTGATGCAAACCATTGCTAGCATGTTTACAGCATTGTTTCTAGCACATTTTAACATGCTAACATATGTTGTTTTGAGATGTTTCAGCATGATGTTAACATGCTAATCTACAAAATAGCACATCGCTAACATATTTCTTTAATGTTTTAGCATAATGCGATAAGCAAAGCATTACTTGAACATGATGGCATGTTAACAAACTGCTAGCACATTTTAACATGGAAATCATTCGTGACGTTATAAATGTCTTTACACTTTTTTTGTTCAGTTTGATTTAATTTCTGAATAAAAGTATGAATTTCTTTTAAAAATCTTTCTGACCTCAGACCTTTGAATGCTACTGTATGTATTTAGCATTAAGTATACCAAAAATATAAATGCCACTGGTATAATTATTTTATGTAATATTAACTGATTTAGGCTTATGATCTTATCTTAAATATTGTGCATCTGCATTTCTTTCATGTTTTATAACATGCTGAACTGACTGCTGTGTGTATTTTGAGTGC
>NC_081765.1:5984888-6004888 GCF_963082965.1 Carassius carassius
TGACATTAAAACAGTTTTTCTTTTAGTGGAAATATTCACTTCCTTCCTGTGCTTCTGACCAATGTATATAATCCCATTTGTATTTCAGTCATTTGCTTTCTATTTTCTCTCCATTTTAGAATCACTGAGATAAACACATATTATTTAAGGTAATGGCATTTTTGGGGTTTTAGTATTTGTTAACTATAATAACCCCTGTCTGAGTAAAAGTCAGTGCTCTCTTGAGGCAGACGGGGTGAGGAGGTGAGGGGTGTGTCAGAGGTCAGAGGTCAGAGGAAGAGGGCTAATTAAACAGACACAACTCATTACAGATGATGACAAAGTGACACATGTAGGGTGTGACGCTGACCGTACCTATGAGTGATTACAGCCACAGGTTCCAGGAAATTCCTCACAAAAATAGCTTGGGGGTTCGGCGGGGGCCGTAGTGCTTTATTTTTGGGAGTGCGTGTTGAAAATTCACTCCCAGAGAGAATGCTTATCAATTATCAAAACACATCCTTCACTCTCTCCTTTCTTTGCCTTCTCATCTTCTCAGTACTTATTATGGAAATAATATTCTTACGTGTGCACTGAACATAATGCTTTATGACATTTAAGTGCTTGTCAATTGCAATTACATGAACATTTATTATAGTTTAAATTTTCATTAAATGCTATTAGTTGAATTTAACTGTTTTTTTTATCCAACTTAAGCATACTTAAGTTATACTAAACTTAAACATCTTTATATGCAATTTCATAATTCCTTCTATTGTCTTTGAAATATGGTTAAAGTGAATGCCAAGCATTCATAGTAAAGTAAAATATACTACAATACCATGAAGGTTTCTGAACAAGAGAGGTTTGTGTTGTGAACATTAGAGCACGTCTGCACACCTGCAGCACTCCCATACAGGAGTCCAGGAAGATGGTTCCTTTGGGCTCTTTGTTGATCTTCTCATCCTTGTAGAAGTTGAGATTAAATGATCCATCGCCCAGCTGCGTCAGGTGGAAATACCTTCTTTTGAATGACTGCATGAAAAAAAAGAAGAGTGTAAATGAGACATGAAAAGCAAACACATGCATAGACATAACATCTCCTCAGGAATGAAAAGTCTCACCCTCATGGTGACGCTGATGGCGCTGTTCATGTTGCCCTTATGTAGCCAGCCCTGTTTAATGAGACCACCCTTCTGAGAGCCCAGAGAGGCCGTGTCCTTTAAACACACACACACACACACACACACACAAAAACAAGAAATAGTTTTTAAATGGAAGTCCAAGGTTTGTCTGTTTGATCCTGCAGTTGAACAAAGTGGGAGTCAAATAAGGAAAAAAGAACAGAATCCAGACCCACAACTGAACAGTATTCATTATTCAGCATCAGCTTTCCCCTAAAGTTAACATTAATAACACATAAAGCAGCAGTTATTTATAGGCTGGGCTGTCCCTTTAAGACCAGATGCACGGATGCAATATAATGATACACATCCAATTTCTTTTTGTTTATGTTCACTTAACCATCTGTTAAAGAGAGTACATGCTGAGACGGATATTTTGAGATAATTGTGTGTGTATGTGTCCATTCACGGACAAGGATACGTGAAAGAGGAATCAATTCTTTGTGCGTGTGTTCAAATAACAGCACATGAGTACCGAATTGAGCTCTCTTTAGCCTCTTCTTGCGGTGAATGGTTTAAAATGCTTGGCAAGACTTGCACATGCAAAACTTGTACAAATGATTAACTATGATCCATTTCACCCCTACAAGTGAGTGAACAATGCAAATCAATGACACAATAACCCAGAGGCGGCGGGTGATTTTGTGAGCCCTGTTTTTATCAAGCTTAACCAGCAAGACTTGATAAGGCAACTTCATCATAAAAACTATACAAGCTTACAGTTTGGCTGGTGACAATCTTGCTATACTGGTCAAAACGGACAAACGTGGACAAACGTACTGGTATA
This sequence comes from Carassius carassius, assembly GCF_963082965.1. Taxonomy (NCBI): domain Eukaryota; kingdom Metazoa; phylum Chordata; class Actinopteri; order Cypriniformes; family Cyprinidae; genus Carassius; species Carassius carassius. The sequence goes on from NC_081765.1 coordinate 5,986,839, forward strand.
AACTGTTTTTGCGAGAAGCGTCAGACCTGACACTACAAGGTGTAGATGAGAAGAGAAATGGCCTAAAAGAACTTTTAAAAACAATAGAAGATTAAACTTTAGTACAATGGGTCGGTTCGTCTCTGAATCATCAGTTAAACACTCCTTATTGCTTTACTCTTGACGCTCTGTAGATACAAACAAACCACACACACAACAGCGTTTTACAGATGAAATGCTTGTGTTGTGATTGTGTGGGTGGGCAGAGGGGGTCTGGATGCTTCATAGACCTCACAGAGCTGCGTTCACTCAACAAACAAACACAGATCTGAGCTTTCCAGTCAGAATGACTGTACAGTCTTGGGCCAGTCCAGAAATATGAGCAGTGTTTGCATATGCAATTTATCTTTAATGATCTAACAGCAGCTTTCAAATACATGAGCAGAATTTATATTGAAATGCCATGAACAATTTAAGAAAGAGCATACATGGTGCAACTGTACTCTGTCTCTATATATTGGTCGGGTCTCCGGTATTTTTTATTTACTATTTTACTATTTTTATCATCCATGCAAACTTGTAAATTATTTAACACTTATGGTTAAGGATTTATTTACAATAGTTTAAATATGAGGACTAGTAATAGCGATGCTTAGCTCGGCAATACAAATAAATGTTAACATTAAAGAAAACACCCTGAATGATTCTGATAGGCTGTGATATAAAATCTTAATGTGGCGAGCTGTTATGACTAGCTGTGTTGTTGGATCGCCATCAGCAATTGGCTGTGTGTTAACTGCGATGCCAAAACACACTCATTATCACAATATCGTTCTATGAATACAAAAAAATCAATCAGCAACAAAATTAGACAAATTAGTCTAACGGGAACTTAGTCCATAATTATTGGACCATAGTCCATAGTTAATTCATGGTCCATAGAGGCCAAAAACTCAGCATAATAACAATTATACTGCCTTCTTCAAACCTACGACCTGACTTACATAGCAGTCTGTCATACTGCACACATTTGGACTAAAATAAGAAACGTGACTCAATCTTGAGTGGGAAGCTGATAAGTAGAATTAAAAGCATGGGCAGCATTCATGGAAAGAAGAATTCTGGGAAGAGGGAGGCAGGAGGCTGTCAGGTCATTGGATTTGAAAAGGAAAAGTCTGATCAACTCAAAGGACAGTTTAATTCAGTAGAATCTGAAAAAAGTATATATATAAAGTATACGCATATATATATATATATATATATATATATATATATATATATATATATATATATATATATATATATATATATATATATATATATATATATATAAGGCTATAAGGCTCAAATCACATACTATTCACAGTGTGCATCTGTGAATGTGTTTTGTGTGAATTAAATTATTAACTGTGAATTAAAGTGCTTTCGGGATCCTTTGGTTAAATGTATAATACGTATAAAATGTATTTTATAAAAATATTATATATATATATATATATATATATATATATATATATATTAGAACCTGCTTTAAAGGTTCCCAGTTTCAGTTTAAAATTGACATACAATGTCATAACATCTTGATCTGAACAAAAAAATTACATCTGTTTAATATAAATGAAAAAGTTCTTACAGGATTCCTAAAGAAAACAAAATAATTGTAAAACAATAAAATAAATACAGATGTTGAACCTTTCCACTTAGATTTCACAGGTTTTTCAGTTTGTATTTATGTTCTGCGTGGAAACCGCGATGAAACTGCAATGCAATCGCCACCCCATACTGCACAAAACACCCCCAAAATGAGAGAAAGCTGCAGCCTCCTACATCCCACCTCGACCTGCCCCGCGCGAGCCCCTCTTCATGCAGGACATGGCGCCACCACAGTCCAATGGTGGACATTACCACAAAAGCCCAAATGACGGCACGTTTCAGCTTTGTACACCGAACCAGGAACAGGGTTCAATTCTTTCATCCTCCATTACTAACGTTAGTGGCGTGCCCTAATGTTAGTATTTCCTGTCAGTCTCACTGTCGTTCAGAGATGAAGACTGCCATCTAGCGGCCGGGATGTAAACTCAAAACAAAACAACTTTTATGAATGTTGTATGAATTTTATTTTTTAAATATCAATATTCAGTTTTTTTGAGAATCAATACAGTATTGCCAAACAAATTATTGTGATATTCACGTGTATCGATATTTTCTTACACCTCTAGTCAAAATTATGACCCTATTATTAAAATACACAATTGTAGTGCATAGCAGAGGTACACTGTATTCTATAAGGTGAGCTTTACAGCATCTGTCGCAAATAATCCTGTAGTATTTATTAGAGCGCAAACATCACTTATTTCTTTAGTTGCAAATAAATTAAGGTTTTTGAGGAAAACATTCTAGGATTTTTCTCCATTTAATGGACTTTTTGCAGTCCACATGGCAGTTTTAATGCATCTACAACATGCTCTGCTCAACCCCAGCTGAGGAATAAGAGTCTTAAAAAATATATAATAAATGTATATACTTATTTATTTTATTTTATTTTTTACTACAAATGCCTTCAGACCTTCAGCCCGTTGGCCACCACTGAAGTCCATTATATGGAGACAAATCCTGGAATGTTTTCCTTAAAAGCCTTAATTTCTTTGTGACAGAAGATAAAAAGACATGAACATCTTGATGACATGGGGGAGAGTAAATTGTCAGGAAATATTTATTTTGGAAGTGAGTTAATCCTTTAAGACTGATTACAGTAGCTATGTTTCCATCCAAAGATGTGAAGTTAACTTATGCGCAAAACTTGAATATCGCATACAACATTTGCGAATTCCATCCAATGAGTCGAAGAGAACAAAAACGTCACTTCCTAATAAACTGGCACTAAATATCTCTAAAAAAAACTAGGAGAAGCCACTGAATATAATAGTTTTCATATGTAATTACTTGCGCTCAGTGTTGGGAAGGTTACTTTGGAAATGTAATAGGTTACAGATTACAAGTTACCCTGTTTAAAATGTAATAGTAGTGTAACTTTTTCAATTACTTTATTAAAGTAATGTAACTAATTACTTTTGAGTACTTTTTGATTACTTTTCTAAATTTGTGAAAATTAAAGAATAATAAATAAAAGCATATACATCAACTCAAATACAGTTATCTAATAAGCATGTGACGTATTCTGTATAATAAACTCCTGAAACATTGGTTTTTTTGAAACTGCTGTCTCTGTATATGATGATAGTTTTCTCAAAATAAGTAAAATGCACATGAAGTGACACGGAGCAGTTCTAGAAATTATGTTTATGTGCTCGTGTACTCCTATATTGAGGCGGCAGAGGTTGAAAACACTGCGAGCTTCAGTAGGCCTATGTGTAGTAAATGAAACCATGTCTTTGCCATTAATTTACAGGAGGGGCGGACTGGGAAAAAAATTCAGACTGGAAAATTCAAACTCATACAAACAAATTCATGGACAAAACTATTTTTGGTATGGACCTGACATAAAAAAAGGTTTAAATCTTTAATTTGGGGACATGCAAAATAATTATAAGTTCTCTCCTGAACTGCACCTTCACTTCCATTTTTCTCTTCAGTCTCTTTATTTTGCCCTGTTATCCATCTCTCTCATGACTTTAATACTCAAGATTGAACAAAACTATACTTTACAATACAATACTCTACAATACTACAATATCTTTATAGAAAAATCCTAATACTGTACACGAGTCATGTTTTTCCCTTACAAAAATTAACCATGCTTTTATTAGCCTATATAAAAGTAAAATAACCTTGTTTCATTTTTTTTTTGCAAATGGATTTGTATTTATTTTTAAATAAATACATTTGTAAAATAATTTTACATTTTTGTTTATCACAGTTAAACAATATTAACCATTTTCTCTGGATTTATAGTTAAATATTAAAATGTTAATTTTCGTAAGGGTTGTGTTGTTGTCTGTCGTAGCTCCCCCTAAACCTATAAAAACAATCTGAATTTTTTTCAGCTAAATTACTACTGTAACATTACAACTGATAATAATGATGTCCTTTATATAGTACTTTGAGCGGAGAGCGCGCGAGTCATGATTTATTAGAGATTTAATTATCAAATGGCGGATTCGCAAATGATCGCTTTAGTACATTCGGAAGGCAATTATACAATAATGATATTAAATAGTGGGGCAAAATCGGCTGCCAGGCCACCGGGAATTGTCCCGGTTCTCCCGGTGTCCAGTCCGCGCCTGATTTCCACAGACACGCAGAATGTGCAAGTCATATATTGCATTTTTGGGGCTTAATATTCACAGACACTAGTCCATGTCATGTTTTGATTCAAGTGTACTGACCTACTTTTGATTTAGTCATCCAAAATGTGGCATATTCCTTCCGCGTTAGGCATTTCGTTTTTATGAGTGGATTCTACGAACCAGACTGTGTTTCCGCATCCCGGAAATTATTAGGGCAGTATGTCTCAGAATAGTCAGTGCAATTTGGGAAAGAAATCAGTTAAATATGTATGTGGATGTGTGTAAATATTCAAATGTAATCCCCTTTGTAATCGTTAAAAATTTCATAAGTAACTGTAATTTAATTACTCATTTTTTCTTAGTAACTGTAACTAATTACAGTTACAATAATTTTGTAATTAAATTACGTAACGCCGTTACATGTAACTAGTTACTCCCCAACACTGCTTGCGCTTCAGAGAGCAGACGTAACACAATAAATGCTGTCATTGCTTTTAGAGGTGGATGCCTGCTGTTTGGAAATGCAAGACAGTAATTATACAGAAATACTTTGATAACAGACTTTCCTCAGGCATTTCAGGATGTCCAAAACAACATATAGATGCTGTGAATGAGATCGATCTGCTGGTTAGTCAGTTTATCCTGTCTCACAGTGCATTTCAATGCACATTTTGGAATTTATTCAGTAAATGTGTTTCCATCGTAGTTTATGCACGTTTTCTTATTGGATAAAAAGTTTGTCCTACTCAGTTATGCGCATAAGCATTTTTAGAATTTATGCACATCTTGGCATTTTTCCAGCGTTTTTTTATGGGATAATCCAAATTAGCATAAAAATAGGTGGATAAAACATAGCTACTGTTAAGAGGTCAACAAGAGGGTCACAGTGCTGAGAGGTGTGTTTGTGAGTGTATTTGACTTACCTCATCTTTATCCACATCTTCATCCACCTCAAAAACATGCTGCGCTAAATTATCAGGTCTGGACACTTTGCTGTGTGCAAAACAAAACACAAATGAACACAAGAAAGCAGCAATTGCATTAATTGTTCAAAAGTTTGGGGAAGTATTTCTATTTTTTCTTTCTTTTTTTTATTAATTGAGATTTTTCTTTTATTCTGCAAGGATTAGCTTGACAATAAATAACTTTAAAAATGTTACAAAGTTCTTTTGAATTTTCTATTCATCAAAGAATCCCGAAAAAAAGTAATAATTTACAATAAAAGAACAAACAGTTATTTTAAACAGTAAAAAATATTTCAAAATATTACTGTATATTTGATTAAATAAATGCAGCCTTGGTAAGCATAAGAGACGTCATGTACTGTACATAGAAAAATTACAGACAAAATTTATATCATCCAAAAAAAAAGTTTTTATGTTAATTTGCTTGTTCGGAATTTATTTTCATCTACATTTGTGTCTACATGAACTTCATACCTCTCTGTTCAGTTTTATATAATGATTGGTAATGACCTTCTAGAAAGTTTTTATGTTTCTTTACCAGATAATCAGATCTTGGCTGCAGGCTCATCCTGCTCCACACGTCTCGTTAAACGATGAAAAAACATCTGGCCATTTAAACAGTTACTAAAGGCCTGTGTGTGTGTGTGTGTGTGTGTGTGTGTGTGTGTGTGTGTGTGTGGCAATGTGCAGATGATGGCCTCACTCACTGTTCCTCTGCTCTATTGTTACCCAGCAAAACACATTTCCTGCTCTCACCAACACAAACATCTTTCCAAGAGCTGACAGTAACACACACACACACACACATACGCGCACACACAGAGAAGCCTAGGAGCACATCGTAACAATGATACCCTGCAGTCCTCTGTCTTCACAGTTATAATCAGTCACACAGGCTGCAGCATGTCTCGCTCTAATAGAGGTTCTTACTTGGGAAGCTGACGGAAGTCACTGGAATAATCCTCATATTTGTAATTGACAACATGCCAGTCAGAGATGTAAGATTTGATGCACTGTAGGAATAAACACAATAGCATTAACATCATCAGCATATACAAATTGAAAAATGATTGCTCACACAAAATCTCTTTATTAAAATGACTCAAATAGGTGTTATGAAAGCCAAGGCTACAGACTAACTTGATAGGCTAAGCAGTGGTGCTCAAGTGGGAGATGTGGGTTCATTTCTGACATGCAACATGTCCTAGACTCATTCCTTCTTTCTCTGTCCATGATGTCCTGTCCCTTCTCTCTACTGTCCTTACATTAAAGAAAAAGACCCTAGGAGCCAATGTGTAAATTCAATTTATGAACCGATTTACTAAAATACATAAAAAGAAATAAAGAGAAAATAGTTAATCTTCAATATTAAATACGTTTTTTTAATTAAATGTTATTTAATTTTATTAAATTTTCAGTGCAACTGTAATATAATTATATTATGTTTATTGAAATTAAAATAAATGAACATTAACTGAAAAAAAATCACTAAAACTATACCTAAAAGTAACTAAACTAAAAGTGAAATAATAAAAAACAAAATTAACATTAAGTATTTTTTTAAAAACTAACTAAATGTATAAAAAATAATAAAAGAACAACACTGTCAAAAACACAACCAAATTGTGTAAAAAAAAACTGGTTTGATTTTATGTCAAATATAAAAATAAAAACTAATTCAAAATAATAATAATATATATATACAATATTATTCAACTAAATCAATTTATTTTGTGCACATACATAATGGATTAATATGTATGCAATGCACTTGTTTTGAATCTCAATTGCAATAATAAAGAGTGGAAACTATTTGAGGGGCTGAAATGGGCTCATAGCGAATCACAAACTGGATTCAAACCAGCATCATTTGCCTGAGCACCACAGCTTAAATGATCTGGAGCATGAGTGTTAACTGCAACCACATCCTTGACTGCTTTTCTCCTTTCTGACTTGAAAGGAAATGCAACAGCATTACTATTTTTGAGTAGCTGTTTTATGCAAAGTCACCCTGCGCTTAAAAAGATCTCATTTATTCCCTCAATCCTTTGCTCTCTGTCCAATCAGATTTTTAGGAAGAGGGGAAAGAGATGAAAGGCAGGGGCAGGAAAACCCATTTCTCAACAGTACATTTGGAAAAAGAGTGGAAGAGAAGGACCACTCAATATTTAAACACACAGCATGAGATCATATTTGCACAAACCTGATGAAAGTTTAAAACACACTCCAGCAACAATCCCTAGTAAGATGCAACATTTTAGGAATCATACGCACACTAGACATAAAAGCTGTTACAGAAGAGTTATGCTGATTTCTATCAATCCCATAATACAATGCATGCTCTGTGAAAAACTTGCACTTAACCCTATAAAGCCTACTGTGTTATATTCAAAAAAATTTCCAAGTTATCTAAATGATCAGTATGATCAAAACTTTGCTGAAAGACCTGTTGTACACAATCTACTACATGCCTGCTGTTGTCTGATTGATTGTTTACACCTTTTTTACCAGGTAAAAGGCTTTTTTTCATATAATTGTGAAAAAAAAACAAAAGGAAATGTGAAATCGAATGACTTTTAAAGAGATAGTACTAATACAAGCTGAAGACTCACTGGATTGATGCAACTAATCAAAATCATATTAAAAAGTGAGTATCAAATATAACCCATCAGACTTTTGAGGAATGTTTTTTTTTCATCTCTCAATCAATATTTTATTAATTTTCATTTAGTGTCCCCCTCACAATTAAAACTACATACATTTGATCATTGAAATAAACATTTAAATATCATCTTATTTATTAATTGACAATTTATATGTATGCATTTTGTTATTCAGTATACTATTATAAAGATCTCAAGTGATTTATTTGATTATTATTTCAAACATCAGGCTTTAAGGGGTTAATATGTTATGTAAATTATATATGCATTTTATTAGCCGTCCCTTTTGAAGGCAGCTTCTCGTGTAGACTGCACCTGAGATGAAGCTCACTAGGTTTAGAAATCTCATGTTCAATAAATTCGACTGGACAGCAGCCATGTGTCTGCCAGTAACATCAGTGCGTGTGTGTGTGTAGTTGAAATAGTTTGGGAGTATCCCGTGGGTTTATACCTATCTGGCAGTGAGTGTAATAAAGTGGGAATATCTGCAGAACAATGGAGCACTATTCTCCTCTCAGCTAGGAGTGAGTGTGTTACGTGAAATGAAGGTCAATCTCGGACAAAGTCCTCTCTAGAAACAACAGAGGAAATCCTCTGAGTGCAGTAAGTATGTGTGAGGAGGTCAAACGCTCAAATACTGTTAAAGAATAATAGGTGCCACGCTCTTCTGTCTTACACACACACTCTGGACGACTGAGAAGGTAAAATATAAGTTCAATAAATGTGAGACAGTGAAGTTGTGGTTACATTGGAAGTGCTCTGTAAGTGTGTGTGCGTGTGTCTGTGTCTGTGTGTGTGCGTGTGTCTGTGTGTAAGTCTGTGTAAGTCTGTCCCTCTGTGTGTGTGTGTGTGTGTGTGTAGGTTTCTGTGTGTGTGTGTGTGTGTGTATGTGTGTGTGTGTGTGTGTAGGTCTCTCTCTCTTTCTCTCTCTCTCTCTCTGTGTGTGTAAGTCTCTCCATCTGTGTGTGTGTGTGTGTGAGTCTCTCCCTTTGTGTGTGTGTGTGTGTGTCTGTGTGTGTTGTTTAGGTCTCTCCCTCTGTGTGTGTGTGTAAGTCTGTCCCTCTGTGTGTGTGTGTGTGTGTGTTAGTCTCTCCCTCTCTGTGTGTGTGTGTGTGTGTGTGTGTAGGTCTGTGTTTGTGTGTGTAGGTCTCTCTCTCTCTCTTTCTCTCACTCTCTCTGTGTGTGTGTAAGTCTGTCCATCTGTGTGTGTGTGTGTGTGTGTGTGTGTGTGTGTGTGAGTCTCTCCCTCTGTGTGTGTGTGTGTTTGTGCGTGTGTGTAAGTCTGTCCCTCTGTGTGTGTGTGTGTGTGTGTGTGTGTTGTTTAGGTCTCTCCCTCTGTGTGTGTGTGTGTGTGTGTGTGTTTGTGTGTGTGTGTGTGTGTGTGTGTTTGTGTGTGTGTGTGTGTGTGTAAGTCTGTCCCTCTGTGTGTGTGTGTGTGTGTGTGTTAGTCTCTCCCTCTCTGTGTGTGTTTGTGTGTGTAGGTCTCTCTCTCTCTCTTTCTCTCTCTCTTTCTCTCTCTCTCTTTCTGTGTGTGTAAGTCTCTCCATCTGTGTGTGTGTGTGTGTGTGTGAGTCTCTCCCTCTGTGTGTGTGTGTGTGTGTGTGTGTTTGTGCGTGTGTGTAAGTCTGTCCCTCTGTGTGTGTGTGTTGTTTAGGTCTCTCCCTCTGTGTGTGTGTGTGTGTGTGTGTAAGTCTGTCCCTCTGTGTGTGTGTGTGTGTGTTAGTCTCTCCCTCTGTGTGTGTGTGTGTGTGTAGGTCTGTGTTTGTGTGTGTAGGTTTCTCTCTCTCTTTCTCTCTCTCTCACTGTGTGTGTGTGTAAGTCTCTCCATCTGTGTGTGTGTGTGTGTGTGTGTGTGTGAGTCTCTCCCTCTGTGTGTGTGTGTGTGTGTGTGTGTGTGTAGGTCTCTCCCTCTGTGTGTGTGTTTGTGTGTGTGTGTAAGTCTGTCCCTCTGTGTGTGTGTGTGTGTGTGTGTTGTTTAGGTCTCTCCCTCTGTGTGTGTGTGTGTTTGTGTGTGTGTTTAAGTCTGTCCCTCTGTGTGTGTGTGTGTGTGTGTGTGTTTTAGTCTCTCCCTCTCTGTGTGTGTGTGTGTGTGTGTGTGTGTGTAGGTCTGTGTTTGTGTGTGTAGGTCTCTCTCTCTCTCTCTCTTTCTCTCTCTCTCACTGTGTGTGTGTGTAAGTCTCTCCATCTGTGTGTGTGTGTGTGTTTGTGTGTTTGTGTGTGTGTGTAAGTCTGTCCCTCTGTGTGTGTGTGTGTGTGTGTGTGTGTTGTTTAGGTCTCTCCCTCTGTGTGTGTGTGTGTGTGTGTGTGTTTTAGTCTCTCCCTCTCTGTGTGTGTGTGTGTGTGTGTGTGTGTAGGTCTGTGTTTGTGTGTGTAGGTTTCTCTCTCTCTCTCTCTCTTTCTCTCTCTCTCACTGTGTGTGTGTGAGTCTCTCCCTCTGTGTGTGTGTGTGTGTGTGTGTTTGTGTGTGTGTGTAAGTCTGTCCCTCTGTGTGTGTGTGTGTGTGTGTGTGTGTGTGTGTGTGTGTGTGTGTGTGTGTGTGTGTAAGTCTCTCCCTCTCTGTGTGTGTGTGTGTGTGTGTATGTGTAGGTCTCTCTCTCTGTGTGTTTTACCTCTTGCACAAACAGACTCTGTGCCTCTCTCAGTGCGTGTGGAGGTATGGAGGGGTAGAGCGTCCGTATCTGTCGTGGCAGCATACACACCTGCAGAAGAAAGATGGACAGAAAAACACTGACTGATGCTGGATCGGTGGCTGGCACCTCCAACAAATCAGAGATGAACACGAGAACTTAAGCACTCATAAGTGACACAATCCTATTCCTTTTAGATGTTTCCTTTTCAAAACATTGATGACTTATTAATAATAATCTAACAGTGTTATTTTTTCTTATCACATCTTCATCGATAACATGGCGCAAATTTGAGCTCATGAACACTTCATTTGAGCACCCAAAAATTAAAACTGCCAAATCACCAATACCATATTATATTGTAGATTATATATTTAACACAGGACCCTCTGACTTTCATTGCGTTTTTTGAATGGTCTTCTTTTAGGTTCCACAGAAAAAGAAAAATCATAAAGGTTTGGAACGATATGAGCTTGAATTTTCACTGTTGGGTGAACTATCACTTTAATCAATTTCAATCACATTACTCAGAGAAGACCTATTAAACGCATTGACAAAAATCACAGCTCTCATGACTGACACTGAAACTCTTATCCCACTTTTGTTGCTCAAGCAAACAAATACACAGTTTCAGTGTGACTTTTTGTTGAGTATAACTCTATTTGGGAGTTTTCTCATGAGAGAAACACTACAACTGGACAAACAAAGCAGGCAGGATGAACTCAAGCAGGTTGGGGAGTTTTTCATAGCAAAACTCCCCAGCCTGACTCACGTCCGCCAGATCCGCAGAACTCAAACTGCCAACTTCAATGCTTATGGACAGACAGTCTCCATCCATTCAGCCAATAAAAGCTTGAAAGAGGTCAAGAGTGCTGCATAATTTGTTTAACCAATCAGAACTCTCTCTCACACTCTCAAAAATAAAACACGATACTGCAAATAATATCAGAACGCAGTTGTTACATTCACTGACTTTCAGTTTCCTTATTTGGTCTTTTTCCTGTTCTTGTTTTGTTAATTGATTAATCCCAACATGTCTCCATTTCCCTGATTACCTCCTGTGTGCTTAAATACCCTGTCTGTTTAGTTTTTCCTCATCCGTGATTAAAGTAGTATTGTTGTATCCTGATGTGAGTTAAGTTTATGTTGGATGTGCCCTTGTTCCTCTGTGATCCTTGTGCGCCTTCATTACACACCAGCTAAAACCGAAACAGAATCACGGACCCAAAAGTGTAGTTTATTTAGCGGCGTTTTTTTTCTTTTTGTTTTGTTTTCCTCCCTCTCCCGGAATGGCAATTCCAGCAGTCCAACTCCTGTGCCTGGAGCAACTGGACCGTTTGCTGGAGGACCATACTAGGGACTTTCTCGATCTGGCATGCCTTACCCACTTCCCCCACCGCTCACTCTGTAATTTTTACTACACCGGCCTGAGCGAGCGGTGTAAGGCACGCCTACCAGCGAACAGTCCCAGAGAAGATTTCTCCACCTTCGTGGAGTGTGTGCTGGAGAAAAATGGATCCCCATTCACCATCGGGCCCACTGAAGAGGATATCTCCCGACCCAGAGACCAGCCAGCCATCATCCCGCTGCACGAAGCTAGAGCCCACCGCAGCTAGAGCCCACCGCAGCCACAGAGCCCGAGCCTGTCACTGTCAGAGAACAAAGCCTCCCACTCCCACCTCCTCCTAGATCAGTCAGTTCCTCTGCTCCATTTCCGCTGGTTCTGCCCAGCCCTGAATTTTCTTTTTCTCTGCTGGTTCCGTCCAGCCCTGAGTTTTCTGTTTCTCCGCTGGTTTCGTCCAGCCCTGATCCTACTGTATTCCCTCCCAGCCTCCCTCTCCCACCTCCTCCAAGACCAGTTTGTTCCTCTGCTCCACTTCCGCTGGTTCAATCCAGCCCCGTATCTCCTGTTTCTATGCTGACTCTGTCCAGTCCTGATCCTCCTGTGTTTCCTCCCATCCTTTCTTTCTCATATCCTCCTAGACCAGCCAGTTCCTCAACCTCATCTCCGCTGATGCCAGTCAGTCCCGCAGCTCACCCTCAGTCAGCGCCATCTGGTTCGCCGCGGGACCTCCAGTCTCCAGCTCCGCCTTGGCGTGTGGATTCCTGTCTCCGCCTCCAGCCTCCGAGCCCTGGACTCCACCTCAGTTTTCGACCCTGCGGCTCCGCCTTGGCACCCTGCTCCCTCATCTTCACCGTGGCCCGTTATCCCACCTGCTCCACCGGGCTCCCTCGTCCCTCCGGCTCCACCTTGGTCAGTCATTGACCATCCGCCGCCTCGGTACTCCACTCCTATTGCTTCTCCTCGTCATTCCATCCCTCCGGCTCTGTCAGGCACCTCCTTCTTTCCGACTCCACCTCCGTCCTCCGTCGCTCCGACTCCGCAACGGGCTTCCGGAGCCCCGCCTCCGCCTCAGTCGCTGGTGCCTTCAGCGCTGCCTTGGACCTCCGGACCCTCGGCGTTACCCTGGCTCTGTGGCTGCTCTGCTCCATCTTGGGCTCCTCACCCACCGGCGCAGTCTCCGTCTGTCGGGCCCCTGGTGTCGTCGGCTCCTCCTACACCATGGCTCCTCCCGCCGTTGACTCCACCATGGATCTCCATCCTGGCTGGTCTCTGGAGGACCATCTGGCTCTTCCTGCTCCGGGCTCCTCCCTGGCTCCTCCCTCCATCCACTCAGCCCTGGTTCCAAGCTCCTTGCTCCCTCTTCGCTTGCCCCTTGTCTGCCCCACGCCCGCCTCCAGAACCCCCACCCTCCCTCCGCTGGTATTCTTCTTGCGGTGCGAGGACGCACCATTCCGGGAGGGGGCAAACTGTTACATTCAGTGACTTTCAGTTTCCTTATTTGGTCTTTTTCCTGTTTTTGTTTTGTTAATTGATTAGTCCCCACTTGTCTCCATTTCCCTGATTACCTCCTGTGTGCTTAAATACCCTGTCTGTAGTATTGTATTGTTTGTAGTACTGTAGTATTGTTGTATCCTGATGTGAGTTAAGTTTATGTTGGATGTGCCCTTGTTCCTCCGCGATCATTAAAAGAAACCCTTTGTATATCGTCTTCCTCGTGCACCTTCATTACACACCAGCTGAAACCGTAAAAGCAGTAACAATTCAAGAAAATTAACCTGCCGATAAATAAAATAATATTATATAAAAAATACTAGAAAATACATAAAATTATAAACTATATTCTCCTTTAGCAATCAGCATTTTTAAAGTATTTTATTTGACAAATGTAGGTGTGTCATACGGTCCCGAGCCTAATATTTAAGGTTATTATCATTTAACTAAAATTAAAACCATTAAAAACATTTTCATTACTTGAAATAAAATAAACACCAAATTAATTAAATAAAAAAAAAACATTCAGTTTAGATTGATAACTAAAACTAAAAACTAAAACTTAATAAAGTAAACTATATGGACATAAATTAACTAATAAAAGAGTCTAAAACACAATAAAATTACAAAAACTTTACTATATTTAAAATGAAAGCAAAATAAATAAATACAAATAAAATCAAATTTAAAATATCAAATTATAATTCTATATCACTGATAATAATATAACTAATCTAATATCTAATCTCTAATCTTCACAATCTACTGAATTTTTGGTGGTTTGGTGACAAATTCACAATGTTTTGTCATCACTCATTTTTCACTATCCTTTTTTATTTTTTTATTCATGTAAAATGAAATATGTCATGAACCCTGAACAAAGTCCAGATCTGAGATGAAATGTATAAATGACTGTCCGTTTACCTCAAATGCTCTTGATGTTTTATATTTAGAAGGAAAGTGTTTCTCTGTGTCACCAGGATCAGTGGGTCTCAGAACCAGCGGAAAATAGTGTTAACAGCATTCCAAAAAAAAAAAAACACAATAGAGCCCTCCTGTTCCCAAACTTCCCTCCCTGAAGCCCTCACTTCCTCCTGGAGAGATGCTAATCGCAGCGGGTGAGGAGCAGACTGGAGGACACTGCCATAGTCTCCCAGGAGCCACACACAAACTCCCAAATACCATGAGCACACCACTACAGGACAGCAGTGTGTGAGTATAACTTTAAGAGCCAATGAAGATTCACGCAGTGGTTGAAGACCTGGGTTGGTAACCTTAAAGGTCACAGGTTCAAGGCAAGCTCACAAAGGCATACAATGGTGTGATGTCACGAGATCAGCAGCACATCAGGAACTTTAAGATGGAAAACATGTTGGTGTGTCGAGGAACAAGAAGGCAGAGCAGTGCCCCTCCAAAATATGAATCCACAATTGAATGACCTCTATATAAAATCAATCAGAAATGAGAACATTTATAATCTCAAACAATTTAGTGCAGATTCATATTGGATTTCTTACTGTTCGCGTTTTTATTACTGTTCGCGTTTTTATTACTGATCGCCTTTTTTTGCGTGCATTTTCCTATCGCGTCTTTTGCAGCGTCTATCTCATACATGAGCGATTTTAAGATGCCGTGTCAACGCAAAAGAATTTCAACGGTTGAACTCACGTCAATAAAACAGTGGACCAATCAGAAGACCCCGGAGGCGGGGCAAGCCTTACAAGCTATTTTACAGTTTTTCTATAGCTGAAAAAGACAGTGTTTGTTCCAAAAGTATGTTCTTCATGATATGTTTATGGGTAGTATGAATTAAATGATGGCCTATTAAAGCCATGACTCCAGCTGTACAGTGTGACCACAGCCGGTGCCCCAGAGAAAGGACAGAAGAGATCTGCTCTGCTGGTCAGGATCTCTGAGGATGTGTCTGTGAGCCGGCCGCTCATAGATCAGGATGGACAGAGCCTGGTGTCATGAGATCTGTGGCTCAGGTCACAAAGTCTCATTGTTCAGAGATTAAAGCTGAAATGTGTCATATTTCAATGTTACTTCCTGTCCCAGTCGAATGTAGAGAGACAATGATAAGTAAACCATTAGTAGGTTGATGTTCTGAGGAGTGTAAACACTGTGGACGTGGGACCGGTTTCACCGGCTGTGAGTTAGTTACAAATAAGGCTTGTTTCGATGTAAAGGGGCAGTAATTTACAACTTTACAACTACTAAATATATTTGAGTTGCACCATCAAACTTAGTTGAAATGTTACTCAACGCTATGTTTCATATAAACTAAATATTTCTGAAAGCCTCTGACCAAGAGTAACGACTTGAATGAAATATCAGACTGAACTGCATCAAGAAGCTCATGTTTTACCTGACAGACTTCAATCCTGTAAATATATATGAAAAAGTTGACATCTACACTCATTTACATTTTAAGAAAGAGAACTTTATGTTACTTTAACTTACTTTATTAGTGGCTCTTCAACACAAAACACTGTTTACCGTTTGTTACGTGAGACAAAAGATAGAATTAAAGATGAACTGAGATGAAGATGATCTCTGTTGATGCATTTGAAGGTTGATTAATTAAAAAGTCCTACAAAATTACTTTAGATTATTTAATAAAAGAATAAATAATTACTACAAAGCATTTTAGTTTTTGTTGTTTTCGCCAAGTGCATCCAGAATGTTTGGTTTCGTCCCAGAATGTCCATTTTGGTGCATCCCTAGATACTACAATAAAAAAAAACTGACTGGAAAGTCACAGATGTTCTGACCTGGAAATCCTCGAGAGGAAACTGCAGCATATCCCTGAGTCCATCGCTGAGGATCTGAGTTTTCCTCTGCACCAGCACACTCTCATAGTCCAAGGGCTCCACCACACACGGCTTCACCTAAACACACACACACACACACACACACACACACACACACACACACACACTTAGCACATCTTACAGATATAACACTACTAACACTCCAGCATGTTACAGGGTGATGATCATATTTACTAATTAGAGGAAAAATAGTGATTAAAAAACTGAATTAGCATATGAGTCCCATAATGAAATACTACTCCCTGAAAACCTCAATGAGCAAGACACTTCAGATACATCATTGTGATTGTACCTGTTACTTAACAGACTCAATATTATTTAATGGAAACACTGTCAAGATACTCCAACGAACTCCCCCAGCCCTAATAAGAGCTCAGGAACAGTGACAACAACTTTCCCTCTTTCTGTAATAAAATTAATTAAATAATAAAAAATTCTGGACAGTATGAGAATTTTGGATGAAGTTCTTAGTTATATGTTTCCACTGATATTATATAGAAGGAATCTGGGAGTGTGTGTGTGTGTGTGTGTGTAAAACTAAGTGAGATAACACAGTCCACTCACACATCTGGGAGTGATACTGGCAACATGACCTCAGATGCAGATCTCCATGGAGACGGAGTTGTTTTGATGATGATATCATAACCGGATAGACCAATCAAAGACTAGAATCTCACACAATCACCATGGACACCATCTTCACTGACTGTACAACAAATTTAAGCCTCCAGACACCACATAAAATAAAATGATGAAATAATCATCAACCAGTTCAATCCCTTCAGAGTGTGTGTCATGAGCATACAAACCCAGACTCTCAAAGTCAGGCTAAGCCAGGCTCAGTGGAAATATGTGCATGTGGTGACATTTCTTCAAATTGCTTCTTGCACATTTTTCAACTCTTTCCAAGTGACATATGTGATGCTAGGAGTGTGTTCAGTTTTATCTGAAACAGATTAACGGCAATTAAATTTTTAACATTTGAAAATAACTTATACATCACCTTCACAAAAACCTATCCTAAACCTAACCGATAGTGTAAGGACACAAGCAGAAATGCATTTTTGCTTACAAGTCTTTGCATCGAAAAATGGAGTTATTTTACTAATCATACACTTTGGTCTTAAGAGGTCTTAGCATAGTATTGTGCAAGATGCCACACAAAAATAGGTATTTATTACTCAGTAATGTCCCCTGTAATCAAAAGATGTTGGAGTTTTACTATAACTAGTGTTATTTCCAGCTGGAAACTGTGGTGAATTATATGCATACGTACAGTTTTTGGAGGTTTGCAAAAATATAGGTAGAGGCCTGTTTTCCCAATGAGCCTCATTTATTAATAATACAGCAGAGAAACAGCTGTCCAGTCAAACCAAATGAAGTGGATGTGTTTGTATGTTTGTGAGAGTTAATATTCGTAATTCAAACATTCAGCATGTTAATCTTTAACGGGAAGTCGTGGCCTGGTGGTTAGAGAATCGGACTCCCAATCGAAGGTTTGTGAACAGTCTTAAAGGAGTTCCCCGAGAGATGCTTAGCACTTGTTGGCCCTTTTGCCTTCTGTCTGCGGTCCAGCTCACCCCTAAACCATCTCGATTGGGTTCAGGTCCGGTGACTGTGGAGGACAGGTCATCTGGCGCTGCACCCCATCACTCTCCTTCTTGCTCAAATAGTCTTTGATGCCTTCAGTGTGACTCTACAATTTTCATAGTCATGAAAATAAAGAAAACTCTTTGAATGAGAAGTTGTCCAAACTTTTGGTCTGTACTGTATATTGACCTAAAGACATGCACGTGAGCTGATGGAAGCTTGTGTGATCTCCACACATGAATCATCTCAGCACATTCGTCTCTCTCTTCTGAGGAGCAGAGCACTCTCCACTTTAAAGAAAGAAAAAAA